>NC_088332.1:44222500-44235000 GCF_036884655.1 Musa acuminata AAA Group
TCTTCGCTCTTCAAAGTATTGCTTTTGGATTATAAAGAGGCTATGATGATAAATAAGTGTCAAAGATGGATTTGAGCAATCACCAAGTTGGCTATTGATTCAGATTATTTCTTCATGGTGATGGCAAGTCACAGATACTTATGCATAAGTTTGAAGCCCAAATACTCTGCCTTCTCTCTTCATTGCTCTGTTTTCCAATCCTGAGAGGATGATGGCGGGGCAGTTTGGATGGCCAGCATGGCAACCACTGCAGCCATGTCTACCTCTTACGATGGGATTTGAGCAAGAGGTTGGAAGATGTACGGTCTCTTCTTCTTGTGATTGACAAAAGATGAATCTGAGCCTTCTATGTATTGGTTTGCGATGGTTCTTTTTAATACTTTTTCCATTTGAATGTTTAAAAATAATTTCATGCCTTACCAAGGATTACTAAACTTGTTTTCTCTTTGTCTCTCTAATTTTCAAGATTAATTATTTTAAATGTATTCTTGGTATGCTTTCATTATATTTGTTGAAGTCGTTAATTTTTCTGAGAATTTTTTTGATGGAGACAATATAACTATATTTATTTGTAACATAAATGTTATGTTAATTTGATTACATTTTTAGTATTCATTTCACATTTTTAATTGTTTGCGTGTTTGGAATGCTTTCATATTTTTATCAAGCTTTTTTTATTTTGAGATTTGGATCACTTGAAGCTTCTGAAGAAATGTTTACATGTTATCTTCAACATTGCCTTGTTTTAACATTTAAAGTACTTTAAAGGATTATTATCATACTGTTAAAAATCATTTTGAGGAAAAAATATTGCAATGAGATAGTTGGTCTGGTAAAAGAAAGTCTGAAGGCTCCATTTTGTATTTATTTGAAATCTGTGATTAAATTCTGGATGACTACAATTCTTTGGTGGGAACTTGAGAGGAAGCAAAATCTAGTAGGATTTGTGATGTCTTATTTGAATGAATTTTTCATGGGATAAAGTTATCTGCTGACTTTTTTCATGGATTTATTAATATGGAGCATTTTCAGGTTTGGGTATATCTTTATTGCGAGATGCAAGGAGACATACTTTATATAGTTGTTGGGCTAGTTGTTTTCTCAAATAATTTGATTCTTGTGGTTTGCTATTTTGCTGTCATTCATATTTGTATGTTGTTGATGGTTGGGATGATATGCCCATTATAAATGATGCCTTATACAACTTGCAGAGCACGGAATTGTGTTACCGATAGTTTGACCACTTTCTTTTTATAGTACAACTGGGTGATTGTATATTATTCGGTGATGCAAGCTCTAGACAATATATTGTTCTCTGGTTTTTTCAAGTCTTATTTTCGATTGTAAATTTTGTTGAAATTGTGCATAGCTGCACTGGAAAGTTGCTTTCACCTTTTTTCCCATCACAAGCATAATGCGAAGCTATTAGAGTCTGATATGTAACCTTCACTAACTGATTATCTTTATTCTTTGGTATGGAGCATTTAGGGGATTTGAAGCCTATTTTGGGTGGGAAAGAAATAATACATTCAAAAGGAAAATAATATGTCCAAGAGGATTACTTCTTTTCTTCCTCCCTTTCGTTTTCCACCTTTAAAAGTTTTGATGATTTTTTGTTTTTATTTTTAACTTTGCTGTATTAATTTCATCTTCGCTCTTCAAAGTCTTGTTTTTGGATTATAAAGAGGCTATGATGACAAATAAGTGTCAAAGATGGATTTGAGCAATCACCAAGTTGGCTATTGATTCAGATTATATCTTCATGGTGATGGCAAGTCACAGATACTTATGCATAAGTTTGAAGCCCAAATACTCTGCCTTCTCTCTTCATTGCTCTGTTTTCCAATCCTGAGAGGATGATGGCGGGGCAGTTTGGATGGCCAGCATGGCAACCACTGCAGCCATGTCTACCTCTTACGATGGGATTTGAGCAAGAGGTTTGAAGATGTACGGTCTCTTCTTCTTGTGATTGACAAAAGATGAATCTGAGCCTTCTATGTATTGGTTTGCGATGGTTCTTTTTAATACTTTTTCCATTTGAATGTTTAAAAATAATTTCATGCCTTACCAAGGATTACTAAACTTGTTTTCTCTTTGTCTCTCTAATTTTCAAGATTAATTATTTTAAATGTATTCTTGGTATGCTTTCATTATATTTGTTGAAGTCGTTAATTTTTCTGAGAATTTTTTTGATGGAGACAATATAACTATATTTATTTGTAACATAAATGTTATGTTAATTTGATTACATTTTTAGTATTCATTTCACAATTTTAATTGTTTGCGTGTTTGGAATGCTTTCATATTTTTATCAAGCTTTTTTTATTTTGAGATTTGGATCACTTGAAGCTTCTGAAGAAATGTTTACATGTTATCTTCAACATTTCTTTGTTTTAACATTTTAAGTACTTTAAAGGATTAATATCATGCTGTTAAAAATCATTTTGAGGAAAAAATATTGCAATGAGATAGTTGGTCTGGTAAAAGAAAGTCTAAATGCTCCATTTTGTATTTATTTGAAATCTGTGATTAAATTCTGGATGACTACAATTCTTTGGTGGAAACTTGAGAGGAAGCAAAATCTAGTAGGATTTGTGATTTCTTATTTGAATGACTTTTCCATGGGATAAAGTTATCTACTGACTTTTGTCATTGATTTATTAATATGAAGCATTTTCAGGTTTGGGTATATCATTATTGCTAGATGCAACGAGACATACTTTATCTATTTGTTGGGCTAGTTGTTTTCTCAAATAATTTGTTTCTTGTGGTTTGCTATTTTGCTGTCATTCATATTTCTATGTTGTCGATGGATGGGATGATATGCCCATTATCAATGATGCTTTATACAACTTGCAGAGCTTGGAATTGTGTTGATGATAGTTTGACCACTTTCTTTTTATAGTTCAACTGGGTGATTGTATGATATTCGGTGATGCAAGCTCTAGACAATATATTGTTCTCTGGTTTTTTCAAGTCTTATTTTCTATTGTTAATTTTGTTGAAATTGTGGATAGCTGCCCTCGAAAGTTGCTTTCACCTTTTTTCGCATCACAAGCATAATGCTAAGCTGTTAGAGTCTGATATTTATCCTTTGCTAACTGATTATCTCCGGTTTGAAGCATTTTGGGGATTTGAAGTCTATTTTGGGGTGGGGAAAGAAATAATACTTTCAAGAGGGAAATAATATGTTCAAGAGCATTACTTCTTTTCTTCCTTCCTTTCGTTTTCTGCCTTTAAAAGTTTTGATGATTTTTTGTTTTTATTTTTAATTTTGCTGCATTAATTTCATCTTCACTCTGCAAAGTCTTGCTTTTGTATTATAAAGAGGCTATGATGATAAATAAGTGTCAAAGATGGATTTGAGCAATCACCAAGTTGGCTATTGATTCAGATTATATCTTCATGGTGATGGCAAGTCACAGATACTTATGCATAAGTTTGAAGCCCAAATACTCTGCCTTCTCTCTTCATTGCTCTGTTTTCCAATCCTGAGAGGATGATGGCGGGGCAGTTTGGATGGCCAGCATGGCAACCACTGCAGCCATGTCTACCTCTTACGATGGGATTTGAGCAAGAGGTTGGAAGATGTACGGTCTCTTCTTCTTGTGATTGACAAAAGATGAATCTGAGCCTTCTATGTATTGGTTTGCGATGGTTCTTTTTAATACTTTTTCCATTTGAATGTTTAAAAATAATTTCATGCCTTACCAAGGATTACTAAACTTGTTTTCTCTTTGTCTCTCTAATTTTCAAGATTAATTATTTTAAATGTATTCTTGGTATGGTTTCATTATATTTGTTGAAGTCGTTAATTTTTCTGAGAATTTTTTTGATGGAGACAATATAACTATATTTATTTGTAACATAAATGTTATGTTAATTTGATTACATTTTTAGTATTCATTTTACATTTTTAATTGTTTGCGTGTTTGGAATGCTTTCATATTTTTATCAAGCTTTTTTTATTTTGAGATTTGGATCACTTGAAGCTTCTGATGAAATGTTTACACGTTATCTTCAACATTGCCTTGTTTTAACATTTTAAGTACTTTAAAGGATTATTATCATACTGTTAAAAATCATTTTGAGGAAAAAATATTGCAATTAGATAGTTGGTCTGGTAAAAGAAAGTCTAAAGGCTCCATTTTGTATTTATTTGAAATCTGTGATGAAATTCCGGATGACTACAATTCTTTGGTGGGAACTTGTGAGGAAGCTAAATCTTGTAGGATTTGTGATTTCGTATTTAAGTGACTTTTCCATTGGATAAAGTTATCTGCTGACTTTTGTCATGGATTTATTAATATGAAGCATTTTCAGGTTTGGGTATATCATTATTGCTAGATGCAACGAGACATACTTTATCTATTTGTTGGGCTAGTTGTTTTCTCAAATAATTTGTTTCTTATGGTTTGCTATTTTGCTTTCATTCATATTTCTATGTTGTCGTTGGTGGGATGATATGCCCATTATCAATGATGCTTTATACAACTTGCAGTGCTTGGAATTGTGTTACTGATAGTTTGACCACTTTCTTTTTATAGTTCAACTGGGTGATTGTATGTTATTCGGTGATGCAAGCTCTAGACAATATATTATTCTCTGGTGTTTTCAAGTCTTATTTTCGATTGTTAATTTTGTTGAAATTGTGGATAGCTGCCCTGGAAAGTTGCTTTCACCTTTTTTCACACCACAAGCATAATGCTAAGCTATTAGAGTATGATATTTATCTTTTGGTAACTGATTATCTCCTATTTGAAGCATTTTGGGGATTTGAAGTCTATTTTGGGGTGGGAAAAGAAATAATACTTTCAAGAGGGAAATAATATGTTCAAGAGCATTACTTCTTTTCTTCCTCCCTTTCGTTTTCTGCCTTTAAAAGTTTTGATGATTTTTTGTTTTTATTTTTAATTTTGCTGCATTAATTTCATCTTCACTCTTCAAAGTCTTGCTTTTGGATTATAAAGAGGCTATGATGATAAATAAGTGTCAAAGATGGATTTGAGCAATCACCAAGTTGGCTATTGATTCAGATTATATCTCCATGGTGATGACAAGTCACGGATACTTGTGCATAAGTATACAACCCAAATACTCTGTCTTCTCTCTTCAATGCTCTGTTTTCCAATCCTGAGAGGATGATGGCGGGGCAGTTTGGATGGCCAGCATGGCAACCACTGCAGCTATGTCTACCTCTTACGATGGGATTTGAGCAAGAGGTTGGAAGATGTATGGTCTCTTCTTCTTGTGATTGACAAAAGATGAATCTTAGCATTCTATCTATTGGTTTGCGATGGTTCTTTTTAATACTTTTTTCCATTTGATTGACAAAAGTCATATTAATTTTTTTGATAATTGTTTTGTTGGAGATATTATTACAATATTTTTTTTGTAACCTAAAGGTTATGTTAATTTGATTATTTTTTTTATCATTCTTTTCATATTTTTAATTGTTTACGTGTTTGGTATGCTTTCTATATTTTTTACAAGCTATATTTATTTTGAAATTTGGATCACTTTAAGCTTCTGATGTGATGTTCACACGTTATCTTCAACTTTGTTTTATTTTATGTACTTTAAAGGAATCTTATCATACTGTTAAAAATAATTTTGTAGAAAAAATATGGCAATGAGATAGTTGGTCTGGTAAATGAATGTCTAAAAGCTCCTTTTTGTAACTAATTGAAATCTTTGATTAAATTTGGGCTGAAATCAATTCTTTGGTGTCAACTTGATATGAAGCTAAATCTGGTAGGAGTTGTGATTTCTTATTTTAATGACTTTTCCTCGGGATAAACTTTATCCCGTTTGTATATGAAGCATTTTCTTGTTTTGCTATATCATGGATTTATGTATATGAAGCATTTTCTTTTTTGGGTATATTATTATTATTTGAAGCAATTTACATATAGTTGTTGGTCCAGCTGTTTTCTCAAGTAATTTGTTTCCTGTGGTTTGCTATTGTGCTGTCAGTAATATTTTGCTACCAGGCGGTACCAATGTTTTGCTACCCGATGTTACCAATGTTTTGATCTCTTATAATCAAAATTCGATGGTTATTGATTTGTATTAAATGGTAATTATCGATTTTGATCATTACCAATCTTTATCAAGCGATAACGATGGATTTCGATCGTTATTAACCTATATCGAGTTTCAATTGATCAATTTATCTTCAACCTAAATAATTTTTAAACCGTTTCCTTCCTATTCTTTCAATTCATTTCACTTTAATAATTTGTTCAACTCTCTTAAATTCCTTTTCACTCATTTCTTTCTCTTATTCTTAAATTTTTAGTCTCCTAAATTTGATGTAATCCATAAATTGTTGCATTGTTAATTTTAAAAGAGTGAAAATATGAGAATAAAAGAGAGAAACGTGAGTGAAAAAGAGTTTAAGAGATTGTGAGAACGAAGAAATGAATTGAAAGAATGAGGAGAAAATGGTTTAAAAACTGTTTAGATTGTCTCCATTGGTCAAATTGATCGTTTGAAATAGGGTGATCTTAGTCCTTGATTGGTAACGGTTAAAATCCGACTATTACTGAATGGTAGAGGTCGATAACGATCAATTTTTTATCATTATCGTTTGGTATAAGTCGATAACGGTTAGATTTCAACTGTTATCATCCGATACAATCCTGTATTGCTCGATACCGAGTCAAAATATTAGTACCACCTGGTAGCGAATGATGCACATGTTGAGAAATTTTCAAATCGGTATGTACCGTCCGTAACGAGTGGTACGTATTGATAACGCAATCCATAGTTTGAAGTGACGAGACATCTGAGATAAAGTACATATAGTTTTTGGGCCAACTGTTGTCCCAAATAATTTGTTTCTTCTTGCTTTTGTGCTGTCAGTCATATTTGTTTGTTATTGAAGGCTTGGATGATATGTCAATTATCATTTTGTAATTAGTTGAAATCTGTGATTAAATTTTGGATGAAAATAATTATTTGTTGGGAACTTGATAGGAAGCAAAATCTAGTAGGATTTGTGATTTCTAATTTGAATGACTTTTTCATGGGAAACACTTATCTGCTGAATTTGTCATGCACTTATGAATATGAAACATTTTCATTTTTGCATGTATCATTATTGGTTGAAGCAATGAAACATCTGAGATAGAGTACATATAGTTGTTGGGCCGGTTGTTTTCTCAAATAATGTCATGATTGTATGCTGTTTGGTGATGCTAGCTCTAGACGATGTATTCTTTGGTTTTTTCAAGTCTCATTTTCGATTGTTAATTGAGTTGAAATTGTGGATAGATACAACGCTGGTGTTGTTCCCTCTTGCATTTAGTACCCTTGTGAGCAATGTCACTTTGAAAGTGAGTCCCGTCGTGATTTCGTGCAAATGTTATACGAAGTCTTTGGTATCGTTTGACAGACGATCGACTAGGGCCTCCACCTTGTCGATCCGGGATTCAGCCTCTTCTTGCGAGCTTTCTATCGCAAGAAGCCTTCTTTGGCTATGGTAGAGTTCCTCCAAGCTCGCTTTAAGAACATCCAAGCGGGTTTCTGCCACTATGCGTCTCTCTTTTTGACTCTTTTTTTCAGTTGGCGCACCAAATTGTGCCTCCTCCGCTCGCAAAGACTAGCCAACTTCTTGCTCATTATGTTCATTATCAAGCTCCTCTTGAGCGGCTCCAGCGGCATGAGAGTATGTTTGCACTTGCATCCTACCTGCGGTTGCTTGGGGCAAGGGTCCCGGCTTGCCCAATCTTACTCGGTTTGTCACGATGCTTTGCTATGGTGAGATTGCAAAGTTTCTTCACTGCTTGCTCAAATTGCTTGCTCGCTCTGATATCATAATGTCACAGACTTAGTTGGGCTTGCTTAAGCCGTGAGGCATCCTTGCGCCAACTTCATGAACTTAGCGTCAGTTACCTAAGTCATGAAGTACCCTTGTAATATGCGTCAGCTGTTGGGCTGGCAGCCCACAGATTCAGCCCATAGTGGGCTTGGGTAGCCCACAGCCCACACCCCATCTTAACCTAACCCTAATTAACATTAGGGGGGTGTGGTGGCTGCATTTTTGAGGTAAAAAAAGACATAAATAGGGCAGTAACGTGGGAGAAAAAAATAGCCACGGGATTCCAAAGAAAAGGAAGAAAACAAGGCAGAAAAGGAAGGGAAAGAAAGGGAAGAAGACAAGGACAACGCAGAGAGGCTGTTCTCAATCATCTAGTAGTGTTCTCATCTCATGTTAGATCAAATCTACAGTAGACTCTTGTTGTGATTACTTGGGGAGGTTTTAGATATTGTGGGCAGTGACGTGATCCTTGTATCCCAGTTGTTCTCTTGTGATTGTTACTAAGGTTTAGGGCAAGAGATTGAGATTTGTACATTCATTATTCTCATAGTGGATTATCTCTAGTTTGCCCCGTGGTTTTTACCCTTCACATTAGAGGGGTTTTCCACGTATATCTTGGTGTTCTTTGATTGTGCTTCCATTTAATTCCGCTGCATATTATGGTCTTCTAGTATTTGTTCATATATAAATGTTATTCCTGTTTTATATCCCCATCAACTGGTATCAGAGCACAAGGGGTTTTGGTGATTTAATTTTGTATTTGAACATGGAGGCCAGTAATGTTTCTCGCATGATTAGTTTAAATGGAAACAATTGGATGATATGGAAACTAAGAATGGAAGATCTCTTGTATTGCAAAGATTTATATGGACCTTTGTAGGGGGATAATGCAAAACCTATAACTATGACAGATGATGAGTGAAAGAGGTTAGATCGAAAAACAATTGGATTTATTCGACAGTGGCTTGATGATAGTGTCTTTCACCATGTTTCTATTGAAATTTCTGCATATTCTCTTTGGAAAAAGTTGGAAAGTCTTTATAAAAGAAAAATAGCTGGCAACAAAGCTTTTTTGATTAGAAAACTTGTGAACCTAAAATATAGAGAGGGTGCTTCTATTGCTGAACATTTGAATGAAATGCAAAGTATTACTAACCAATTATCCTCTATGAAAATGTCTCTTGATGATGATTTGCAGACATTGTTATTTCTTAGTTTATTACCAGAAAATTGGGAGACATTGGTGGTTTCCCTTAGTAATTCTGCGTCAGATGGTATTGTCACTATGAGTCAAATAACAAGCAGTTTGTTGAATGAGGAGTTGAGAAGAAAGAGTTCGGCAACATCTCAGAATGATTCACAGGCACTTATCTCAGAGAACAAAGGAATGTCAAAGTTTAGAAGCATTTCACGCATGGGTAGAAGCAAGTCAAGATCAAGAAAATATATTGTTTGCTATAACTGTGGTGAGAAAGGACATTACAAGAACCAATGTAAGCAACCTAAGAAGAACAAGAAAAATGGAAAAGAAGTGGAGTCTACAGAGTCAAAGGATAATATCACAGCTACAATGCAGGGTGGTGATTATTTGATTTTATCTTATTCTGATGATATTTTTTCTTGTGTGTGTCAGGATCTTGGGTGGGTGATTGACACATGTGCTTCTTATCATGCTACACAACGGAGGGAGTTTTTTGCTACATACAGGTCTGGAAATTTTGGTGTTGTCAAGATGGGCAACTATGGCACAACAGACATCATAGGCATGGTGATATCCATTTAAAGACCAACCTAGGCTGCAAGTTGGTGCTTAAGGATGTGAGGCATGTGATTGACTTGAGGCTAAATTTAATTTCAGTTGGAAGGCTAGATTATGAAGACTTTGATAGCATATTTCACAAAGGGCAATGGAAACTCAGTAAGGGTTCTCTTGTTATAGCTAATGAAAAGAAATGTCATACTTTGTACAGGTTGCAAGCTAAAGCTTATGGTGAGCAGTTAAATGCTACAAAAAAAGACTTTAGCATGGAGTTATGACATAGACGACTGAGACACATGAGCGAGAAGGGGCTGCAAGCTCTTTCCAAGAGAGAGGTATTACCAGACCTTAGAGGTATACATCTTAACCCTTGTATTGATTGTTTGACAGGTAAACAACATAGAGTTTCATTTGCTAGTCCTGCTTTGTTTAGAAAAATGCATGTCTTAGACCGTGTTTATATAGATGTATGTGGTCCTTTGAGGACAAAAGCTCATGATGGATCTGTTGATGTTCTTGGTATAAGTGGTGCACTTTATTTTGTCACTTTTATAGATGATTTTTTCAGGAAAGTTTGGGCCTATGCTTTGAAGACTAAAGATCAGGTGATTAATATCTTAAAAGAGTTTTATGCTAGGGTTGAAAGGGAGACAAAGGAAATTAAAATGTATAAGATCAGATAATGGTGGTGAGTATACAGGATTGTTTAATGACTATTGCAGGTCACATGAGATCCAACATGAGATGATAGTTCCTGGTACACCTCAGCATAATGCAATTGCAGAGAGGATGAACCGCACTATCATGGAAAAGATCATATGTATACTTTTACAGGCCAAGCTACCCAAAAGGTTTTGGGATGAGATTAACTTATCACCATGTACAGTCCTAGATGGTGATGTTGCAAAGCATGTATGGTTAGGGAAATATGTTTCCTACAAGCATTTGAGAGTGTTTGGTTGTCGTGCATTTGCACATGTTCCAGATAATGAGAGGTCCAAGCTGGATGGTAAGTCTAAACAATATATTTTTCTTGGTTACTCACATGATCATTTTGGTTACGGGCTTTGGGATCCAGAAAAGCAGAAGGTGTTTAGAAGCAGAGATGTAGTATTCTTTTAGGATCAAACTTTTGAAGATTTGAAGAAGAAGGCACCAGCCAATACTTCTACAGAAGGATTAGCAGATTGTGACCCAGTTATTCCTCCAGTATATCAAGGTGATTGGGGAGATGTGCAGGAAGATGGTGTAGAGCCTGACGTTGATCTACCTGCAGGACATGTTGAGCAAGAAGAAGTAGGAGAGCAAATTTCAACAGAACCTCAATTGAGAAGATCTTCTAGACAACGTCAACCTTCCATAAGATACTTTACAGATGAATATGTGATGCTTACTGATGCAGGTGAACCAGAGAGTTACCAGGAGCAGTTAAAAGTGAGCAGAAAGAGAAGTGGTTAGTTGCTATGCAGGAAGAGATGGATGCTCTTCAGAAGAACTACACTTATGATTTGGTACTACTACCAAATGGAATAAAGACCTTACCAAAAGAAAGACAGGAGATATGCCGACAACTGGTCGGCATGGCTTCACATTAAGGAGTCATGGGACAGCCTTTCTTATGGGCTGAAGGGGGAGGTTGTTGGGCTGACAGCCCACATATTCAGCCCATAGTGGGCTTGGGCAGCCCACACCTCCTCTTAACCTAACCCTAATTAATATTATGGGGTGTGGTGGCTGCGTTTTTGAGGCAGAAAAAAACATAAATAGGGCAGCAACGTGGGAGAAGAAAATAGCCACGGGATTCCAAAGAAAAGGAAGAAAACAAGGCAGAAAAAGAAGAGAAAGAAAGGGAAGAAGACAAGGACAACGCAAAGAGGATGTTCTCAATCATCTAGTAGTGTTCTCATCTCAAGTTAGATCAAATCTATAGTAGACTCTTGCTATGATTACTTGGGGAGGTTTTAGATATTGTGGGCAGTGACGTGACCCTTATATCACAGTTGTTCTCTTGTGATTGTTGCTAGGGTTTAGGGCAAGAGATTGAGATTTGTACATTCATTATTCTCATAGTGAATTATCTCTAATTTGGCCCGTGGTTTTTATCATTCACATTGGATGTGTTTTCCACGTATATCTTGGTGTTCTTTGATTGTGCTTCCATTTAATTCCGCTGCATATTATGGTCTTCTAGTATTTGTTCATATACAAAGGTTATTCCTGTTTTATATCCCCATCACCAGCAAGGGTTAGCTAGTTTGCAACCTCACTTGTCGAGGGCATTGCCCTTCGAGAGCTTGCTAGAGGCACCCCTAGAGACGAGGGGGTGAGCGAAAGTTGGATTGCTAGTCGTAGCGCCGGAGCTACCTACTGTGTAGTTGGGGCAAGAGAGGGGCGATCATCTACATCATGCTAGCAAGTGTTTATACTTGATGGGTGAGACCTAAGAAGGCATCATATGGGACGAATAGATGCCCCGCACTTGACCCTAGTGGGGAGAGATTGAGATCGTTGGACAGACACCAATAACGTTTCGGTGCTTGTACTAAGGTGGAGGTTGTCCACTTAAGGGAAGGAAGGTGGCTATCCTTCTTGTCCGAAAGCGTTGAGTACTAGCGATGATGCTTCCCCACTAGAGTGTTCATTGAGAGGAGTCATGGATGGATGTTCTTACAATATTCGGGCCCTCATTCTAATGTCAAAATATTGATACCTTAGTGCTATTGCTCGGAGAGTCAACACGGCCTGATTCAATCCCAAAGGCACAAATCCATCCTAGGGAGCCACGCCGAGGTGGATGAGGCAGCCCGAGTGGGCAATCAAGACAGTAGGTGGACTCCCAAGGCATTGTTAGCTCACGATGGCTGACTCATGGTCATCTAGAGGTGTGGCTTGTTTGTTGGAGGGAGTTCGGAGTCG
>NC_088332.1:44545000-44632500 GCF_036884655.1 Musa acuminata AAA Group
CAAGAGTCTGCTGTTCACTGCCGAAATGAATAAGAGTCCATTTAATACTCCGTGTTTAATATAGTTTTCGTAAAAGAATGGGCTGTTCTGTTTCTTCCTCTGTTTCCTCCATGACTCGGTTCCCCTTGTCATCCCTGCAATCCAAGTAATACCAGAGATGGTTCGCCTTGCATGCCCACTTAGTTTCGTTCAGGAACCGCACCCTCGAGACAGAGATGGTGTTTCCTGTCCCTAAGGGTACGCGTGACAGACAGTGCAACTCTCACGTGGGACCCACCACCCCTGTGGCATAGTATTCTCCTTCTCGTCCGACATAGTAGATCCGTATAATACATCTTGTCGTCTCCCTCACACTTCTACCAAAAGTTATCTCCTGACGAGGCTCTTGTGTCCTTGTCGATGGACCCCACTTTCTTGAGCGAGCCACTTGGCAAAACAAATGGTTTTGGGCCGAGATCTCCGGTTGAAGATTCTCGCTCGCCCTTGCCGAAGAGCAAGAGACGAAGTAACCCCTTAGGGCACAGCCTGGGAATCTGCGTGGCGGTTCCGCAGGAGGAACGGGAGGAGCGAGAAGGGGGGGGTGGAGGAGAAAGGGCTAGTCCATGGCGGCGAGCTTGTGGCGGTCGGTGTTCGGGGGGTCGACCTCCGCGGCGGAGGATGAGGGAGGCGTAGCGTTCTGGTCGAACCCGGAGCGGGCGGGGTGGCTGACAAAGCAGGGGGAGTACATCAAGACGTGGCGCCGCCGGTGGTTCGTGCTGAAGCAGGGGAAGCTCTTCTGGTTCAAGGACTCCCACGTCACCCGCGCCTCCGCCCCTCGCGGCGTCATCCCCGTCGCCTCCTGCCTCACCGTCAAGGGCGCCGAGGACGTCCTCAACCGACCCTTCGCCTTCGAGATCTCCACACGGGCCGAGACCATGTACTTCATCGCCGACACTGAGAAGGAGAAAGAGGAGTGGATCAACTCCATCGGCCGCTCCATCGTCCAGCACTCCCGGTCCCTGGCCGACGCCGAGGTCGTCGACTACGAATCCACCAAGAGGACCGCCAAAGCTCCCGACGGCGATCAAATCTGATAAATTGACGGCGACGACAATCCTCGCAGGTGAGCGTTCTCCTACATCTGGCCACGGAAAATGTATAGATCTAGGGTTTTGTCCACTTCCCCCGGTCTGTTAATCTCGCTCTATGTTACAATAAATTTTGGATCCTTGTTGTTCTTGCTCATTGACAGGTGATGAGTTCACTATTTGATGGGTGAGCTAAGTATGTGTTGCCATTACCTTGTCTTCTTGATCTGGATCTATTTCTTGTTTCATATCCTTCCTGTCTGTTAAACCTGCGCTACTGGTTCAATAAATCTAATCTATGCAAGATTAATGGTTCAATTGGTAGATAATTTTACCTTCTTGTCAAAGATTTTGTAGGTAATAGACGTAGAATGCTTTTCTTTATCTCCATTCTTTTCTTTATCTTCTTGATTTCATACTTGATGTGGTCTGTTGTTTGTGTCCTTTACCATTTTCTACTGCTGATTATGGTTTATATTACTGATGAATCCACGGTTTGTGTTCTTTACTGTTGATCTTCTGACTGGCAGAAGTAATAAGTTTGATCACTTTTCTTTGATGTGCTAAATTATCTACCTGAAGAATTTGCTTTGGTTGTTATTTAGAGTAAACCAATGAATGTTGCTGTGCTTATCATTTGTCTTGGAAACATTAGTCATTCAGTCTCCATCAATGAGATCATGCAAGGGGATTTTGCAATTCAACACAGAACTTCATTACTGTTAGGACAAAGAAAATACTCTTTGCACATATGTCAATTCCATGGATGTTAGATGAACAAGATATATCTCATCCTTGTATAATATTATGTCTTATGTAATACAGAATCAAGTTGCCTTGACCATAACAAGGCACATTAGTGCCTTTTTAATCTGATAGAGTTCATACTTGGAAAGTACTTATTTCTGATTCCTTGAGAGAGTGTGTTTCATGTTTGATATGCTTATTAATAGTGTCTATGTTTCTGACCTATGTTTTCTGACCTTTATTAGTTATTAGGATTCCAATTTGCATCTACTGGATGTAGTTGCAGAAATCAGTGAACTTGTGTTTTCTGCCTTTGACAGATTAGGTTTGTACAAAATGGCATCGTCAGGCACCTTTAAATAAATGAGTTATTTTGGAAAAAAAAATATAGGCTACAAAAGAGAATGCTCTTACGGTTTTCTAGTTGGAAACTTGGCATCCTTGTTCATGCATTTTTCTATTATTCTTTTACTTTCAACACTTCTTGCTTCTGAAATTTGTACTTTCCGATAAATACCTAGTTATGTATTATCTTCACGCTTCATTAAACTTGAAGCTGCCTAATGAGTTGATGAGACTGTTAAGTAAATGGCTAACAACATTTCTGTAAAACGGGAAGGTTCACCAATCAGCCGATCCGTATGGATCAACCGAGACCATACTGATCGTCCCTGATTGGTCAGCTTTAGGTCGCCCGCAGAATTGGTTGGGATCATTTGGCATGAACTTATCTCTAGTCAATTGAATCCATCTGAGTTTGCCTGATTTCTATATATTGACTGTCGGGGAAAGCAAAACTATGAGAAAAAGGATAAATGAGGGGGAAGGGAAAATTCATCAGGCAACAATGGCAAGAAAACTGGTTATGTCACTCTTTGCCTGATTTTTTTAGTTCATGTGGTCTCACTCTTTGTGGTATTATTCTATGCAAAACCAGTTATGCCTTTAGCGAAGATCTAGAGATAGTTAATTTGTGAATTAGTATTACTCAGTGATTCAACAATGACAAAATAGAGCTTGAACCGACTCTGTTTTCTTGTTCAACTTGTGCTTAGAAAAAGCCAGGACTAATTGTTTGTGTCGGCTTTGAAGGCTCTTAGTAATTGCATGTACACATGCATGTTCATGGATATTTGTGAATTCTATTTTAGCAGACAAAGTGCTCATCCTGTTCCTCTCATTATGATCGTATTTCTGCTTCTTTTAGTGATGTATACTGTAGCAGGTGGCAATCTTCATCCTCCTTTAGGTAAACACTTTATATACTAAGGTGTAAATGGTGCTCGGATGCATTATCAATTCATGTCTTTGCTACTAACCTCACTAGCAACATAATATCTTTTGACACCTGCAAACATATGTCCTGCTATTATTTTCTGTCTGCTGATACGTCTTCCAAATTTCTTGTTCCTTTTATACAACGAAACCCAAATCTAAGAAGAACCAATGGTATCATTCTAAGTCTTGCTGCGAGCTGTTTCAGGAACTTGTGGCTGCGGCCTAAAGTCTTGGTGTGTGCTATCTCAGGATCTCAGTGACTCAGATACACGTCTTGTTGGCTTTTGTCATCGAACTATGTGATAGTGATCTTGGTAATGATTCTTATATATATGCTTGGTGGATGGTTTTAAAGTTTCATTTGCTTTATGCATTATTATCACTTTAATAACATCGTCATATTGTCACAGACTTACTTGAAATTATCTAAGTCAGGTATCATTGTTGCAATGTCATAAACTTAATTAAATTTTTTTAAATCGCGAGACACTCTTGCATTTATGACATGAATTTAACTAAAACTGTTTAAGTCATGGGGTATCTTTACATTATTCGTCCATTAAAGATAAACATAGTTATAAGCTTAGGTCTTAAAGGATCTTTCAAAGAATAAATTGATTAGTTAAAAGGTAAGTAGCGGATAAATCTCAACATTTTATAAAGAGAATAATTTTACAAGAAATTTAATAAATACTTAGAGAAAAGAGAGAAAATAAAAAATAAAAACTTTAGAAGTTAAATGAACAATTATAAGTTCACAAATAATTACTCATCGGGTGTCAGACGCATTGAAAATTATCATAAACTTAACGTACGAATTTATGAAGTCAATCGTCGTCCAATATTATCCTAAACCTCGAGATACATATTTTTTTTTTAATCGTAACTTATAGAAAATATGTTATGGCATGTATAACTAAGTTATTTTGAAATAATTTTATCCATTCTAATAAGTGATTATTTTATAAGTTTTTAAACTGTTTATGTTATAATTTTTAAGCAAAACATACAAAAAACAAAACATAACATAACATTTCAGTTCACGAGCATTTGATGCTTAACCGCAACCAATTTATCCAAACAAAATCGAAGCACATGATAACACCAAATGAATGAGATGTAGCCGCTTATCAGTGATGATCGGCAGTCGTACCATACGTCGGTGTACAATAAATAATATGACGATATTTTTTAGAAACCTCTTACTTGATCATCAAGCACAGGGAAAAGCTTTTAGCCACGATGGAGATGGAGACGTGGAAGGTCAGACACGACCGGGAGGTGACTTATAGCAGTTGTTACAAGTTAAACTGGCCTTTCTGCGACATAAACAATCTGTGTCAACAGCATATGCAAATGTTATTTCAACACCATATCTTACAATCCCAAGACAGCTGGCACGATTTATGATCCAAAGGTCATGCACTCCAAGGTCAACGCAAATCACAATAACATTTTCCACATCGAACAAGTAATAGTGTGTAAAACAATTAGAAGATATATCAGCATCGAGAGATAACATCTTCACCGTATCAAAACAAGGAGAACTTTATTGTTTCCCCGAAGGTTGGGAAAATAACCATAGTTACTGACTAAACCATAATAGAACTAACCAAAGAATCTATCGGCCAACTGCAGCAACAGGAAGGTCACCAGACAAATTCAAGAAATTTTCTAAAAATAAAAGTAATATTGAGAGGTGATCAAGCATATTTTTGGCCCCAGATGAATCACCAACAAACATCACAAACTAACAGTCATGAACACAATGTCGTATGCCACCAAAATCACGAGGTGCACGTCACGTCAAGTTTCAACTGTGTAACTGTGCGACCTGATCGCCCCAAGAGCTGAGGGCGGTGTCGTCTGCCTTTGGGATAATGCATCTAACATCGCTCAAGCACTCCTGAAGATGCCATCTCGTCAGAGGGGTTGTCCCGCCCCCGTGAGAATCAACGACAACGTCGAACCGAGCCGCAATCGACTCTCGCACGCAGGTATAAATACCTCTGATCGATCCCAAGGAAAGAGGGGAGAAAAAAAAGGGGAATCCAAACCAATCTGACTTGCTTATCGGAGGGACCAAAGTCGGGACTCACCCGACAAAGGTCGTTTTGCAAGGAGGCGATCGCCATCAAGTTACAAGTGTCTTCACCCCGAAGTTGCCACCCAATACTCAGAGGAGGGTGGCCCAACGGTTCGGATCCCGACCAATGTCAGCCCACATCTCTCATCTCAAGGCGATGCCCACGTCACGAGGAAGATCGCCAACTATCCCGGGCACGAGAGGACGCATCTTGCTATAAACGATGCTCGGGTCAACTAGCTTTGGAGTGCTAACCCCCAGGACTCGACTGATCCTATCGCTCGCAAGGACTTGGTTGATCCTACCGCCTCAACCCTCGCCTGAGACGCTCGAGGGACGTAACCACCTCATCGACCCACTTATTCCACCATAAATTCCTAACGTTGGCACGTGAGCCTAACCGTGCTGACTCATCAAACACGATATTTTTGTTCACTAACAAAAGGGTACATTAAATTATTCTAAATACTATAAGCAACACTAAAGAAATCAACTGAATGAATAAGCACAGACAGAATAGATGCTATCTAATTTCCCTTTTTTCAGATATAAAAAGTTTGTTCCTAACTTTCAGTATCTCTTGTCTCATGCATATTATAAATGTGCCTTTTTTTATGAAGAGGGCAAAAAATTAATACATATATTGATCAAGAAGAAGCCAGCTTTTAAACCAGAAGCCCTAAATTGAGTGACAACAAAGCGCATAGATCTCATGGGAAAAAAAAGAAAAACAAATTAAATTAAAAGAACTATAAATAACAATAAAAATTATTTTATTATTCATAAAAGATTATAAATAATAAGAGATTGTCAATAGTAAAAAATAAAATTTAAATAATAAACTCTTTGGGAAAAAGTAAAAAAGAGGATGCTTTAAAAAAAAAAATTGTCACATGAATTTCTGTTGTTGCTAAATTGCTCAACGATTATTATTCTGTTGTGGATGAGATCAGTTAACGGAAGACAACAACGACGACGGGGACCGCTGGTGGGGCCAACGCGAGTTTAATTTCCGATATGGCATCGGCTACTCCAATGACAAGGCAGGTATGGCATTCACGTGTCGGAGATGCATCGCCTCCCCCAAGTTAATCTGATGGAGCGGCGGTCTCGTGATCGAGTATGAAAAGGCCGGGCGTTTGAAAGTGTCCACGTGGCGCTAAAAAACGTGTCCTTGACGACAACGCCGGCGGGGACGAAGTAAAAGAGAATATACAATTAATAATGAAGCCAAACTACTTATTATATGTTTTACGAATTCATATCATCATATCGATGTTGGTCAGACCAATGTGCATCTTTCCATGTATTATTATTATATTTCGACTGGAGACAATGGGGAGGACCATTTTGTAACAGACACGAAAGTTGAGGGCCTGTTCATGTAATTTACGGAGGGAGATTAAATGTGCCGCCTCCCCCGAGTTGGGAATAGGCACCGTTAGCTTTCCTTATCGGCCATCCGACAACGGCGACGGCGACGGCGACGCTAAGCAAGTAACCGCGTGTGTGTTTGAGTCACTCTTGCCCCCTCTCCTCCTCCTCCTCTCGTTGCTTCGTTCCCATTTCGCAGATCCGAACGACTCCGAAGTCGCCTGCCGTCCTCCTGCTGAGGAAACCCCAAATCCGACGGCGATCACCGTTGCACGGGCGCAGACGTGAGTTAGGTTTTCGCGCTTCCTCTCTTTTTCTGCTCTTCTTTTCGCATCCTTCCGTTGCTCCGTCGCCATTCCGCCCGTTTCCTAGCTCGGTGGCGCGATCTGCCGCCTTCTCCTTTCACTCACATCGATGGAGCTTGGATGGAGAGGATTTCAGTAGTTCGGAAAAGCTGGGGCCTCGGAGTGGGGTGTAAGGACTCGAAATTTGGCTTGGGGCGAGGTTTGGTGGCAGAGAAACATGAATCGGAGCCTTAGGGCAGCGGTGGCGCCGTCTCCCG
Source organism: Musa acuminata AAA Group (assembly GCF_036884655.1). Classification (NCBI taxonomy): domain Eukaryota; kingdom Viridiplantae; phylum Streptophyta; class Magnoliopsida; order Zingiberales; family Musaceae; genus Musa; species Musa acuminata. Next base: position 44,552,115 of record NC_088332.1, read on the forward strand.
GGCGGACTATGACAAAACAGGCGGACGAGGAGCTCGCCCTATTTCTCGAGATGCGGAAGCTGGGGAAGGAGCAAAACAACCTTCTTCTTCACAGCGCCGCTGAACTCGATCCCCCGTTGGGTAATTTTTGACCCTTGGTCTCTGCTCTCTCTCTCTCTCTCTCTCTCTCTCTCTCTCTCTCTCTCCGATTCAGGCCTTCCTTGCTTGAAAAAAGGTCCCTCTTTTCTTTACGTTGCTCTTGTTATTTGTGGTCGGTAGGGTCTAAACCTGGGACTGCTCCTATATTCAAGATCGCCTCATCGGCGCCGACACGCGAGGCCGGGATTGGTGACTTCCTAAATTCCGACAGTGAAAAAAATGACTATGACTGGTAACTCTTTCGGCTGTTTCTTTCTAATTATGCCTTTCACTTGCCACCCACTTTCTTCTTCCATGTAAGGATTAAAGTCATCAACCGCTATTTTGGTGTCCCAACATGAAATGTGTTTTCTCTTCAAAGATGTCTGTGTACGTGGAATGCATTTCTTCATTCTATATTGTGAATCTCTAGTCTTACAATTTTAGGTTTTTCCTCGTGATTCATCGAAATAATATATTAAGGCTCATACTATATTAGAAAGTTGTGGTTTCTGTTGGACATGCCAATACATGGGAACCGGTGGGTTTGTTATACTGGGAAAACACTGTTCTTTGATATCCATGAATCCCAAAGTCTATAGATGTCAAATCTTGTTCACAGTTTTTTACCCTCAACTCAAGCTCATTCTGTCATTGTGCTGTATTCTGGTTCGCCAATGCTTCTTTCATATTTCTTATGTTCTTAGGTTAGGTGACTATATAACAATTTCAAAGCTTCAAGCTGCATCATACCATACGTTGCCTTGTCTATTAAGGTTTTGACCTGCAATGACTAACTGCAATGTTAACCATAACTAAGTTGGAGACTTGTTTATCTGAAGTTTTTCTTTGGGCTTCTTGTCCTCATTGTATTAGCTCCAAGGGTAACATATAGATAGTTTGTTCATAGCAACTCTTGCAAGCTTTAACATATTTTCCTAATTTTTAAACCACCAACACCAGATTAGAAAAAAGGGTTGGGGTTTTTACATTTTATGTTCGATCTTTAACCATTCAGAAATCATCTAATAGTATTTTTTAATCTATAGATAATACTAAATAATTTATATTTTCAATCCCCTGGATGTGGTTTGGCAAAATAGCTCAATCTCAACAGGTGAAATTAAATAAATGGTGAGGAAAATTATATAATGCATAACTCAAACTTCGTACCTCCTGCTTTGATACAACATCACCAACTTTTTTAGAAGCTTAAACTAACAGATTAGATGGAGTTCTATGATTTATATACTAACAAGGTTAATTACTGAATTCTGAGGAGAAGACTCCAGAGACAGCTAGGATATCAGGAATGAGGATTAGTGTCTGATTGCATAGTTCTATAGATCTACATATGGCTCGTAGCAGTGTTGACTCAAGCTTCTGATACATCGTATGATATCATGATTCTCTTAATATGCAGATTTTGATAAACATAATTGCAAATTGTCAGTTAAGTGATGAGAATGTTATACATTGAAGGCATAGCTAACATTAGAGTTGTCTTATGGGTTAATTACTAATTGTCTGCTCGTTATGATACAAAAGGTGTTTTTTCCTTTTCTTTCAGGCTTCTTACACCACCGGGTACTCCACTCTTTCCGTCTCTGGATACTGAATCAAAAAGAGCCCCTGTAAGTAGCACCGGTACTCCAAAAAATCGTTCTACATTGCAAAAATCTAGGGTGAGCTCTCTAACTGATTTATCTCCTTTAACATTTGCACATAACAATTTGAGTGTATCTTCTAATTTGAATTTGGACACCAAAAGAAACCATGGATTTATTTTGTGCACATTTTAGTGCTATTATTACTTGTGTATAGCTACAGTACTCTTTGGTGATGCATGTTGGACACTGTTAAGTGTCTATCATCACTTTCTCTTTACTTTTGCGGGGTGTTGAGTATGCTCAACCTTACGGAAAAGAATGGCAGATAAACATATTAGAGCTTGATTGGTATGAATTTTTAGGATTTTTTTTGCTAATATGGCCTTCCAAATCTTATGTTTGTCCAAATACCCCACAAATGTGTGAATTACTTGTATAATGCCTATAAACATTGGTTACCCATCGAATTGGCCCTTCCAGTAAGCCTCCAACACCAAGTTCATAAGGCAATGACTTCTAAGGTATTGAAAAACTAAAATGTTCTCTCTCTCTCTCTCTCCAATGACTTTTAAGGTATTGAAAAACTAAAATGTTCCCTCTCTCTCTCTCTCTCTTAATGTTACTTCAGTTCATATTTCTTTGCAGTTCCTGCTTGTCTAACAAATTGCTAATTCAATAGGAATCTGCTAGTTATTGTCCCTGAGGAGACATCTTAATGATTACAGTGTATCATGTGCAGTCATGAATAAGATTTAAAATATAAAATAGGAATCTAGTATTCATCACACTTCTCAATTGTAGATGTGCCATGACTCTTTGATATCATCAATCTGGGGGGTTCCAATTGACTAAAGATCTAAGCCTTGCAACTCTTCTTACCATATAAGACTCATTGATGCTTTTAACCATGTAAATATACTGCTGTGACCTTTATGGTTATTCATCTACTTAAAAGGTTTGAAGCTCTTTGATAATCATCTGTCAATTACTTTATTTTGGCTTCCATTAGATAAACAATTAAGTTGAAAATCTAGCTTTCATTCTGCTATTCCTTTTTTTTCTCAGAAGTCTATAAATTTGACTGACATTCAATTTTTATCAACTTTCGGACATTAAATGCCATGGAAGGGTGTTCAATTTGTTAACATATTTGGTTATTTTCATATTTTTGTGATAAACTCTGCTGCATTTCCTTATTTTTCTGTTGCTTTTCTGCATCTTAATGCTATATTTTAGTTAGCAAATGCTCCAGATCCTTCAAGGAATGCAGCATCAAGGCAACCAACATCATCATCTGGTTTTAATTCATCTACTGTGGGAACTCGCAGACCGTCATCATCTGGTGGTCCTACTCATAGTGCATCTAGACCTGTAACTCCAAATGGACGCCCTACATTAACTGCAACTTCAAAACCTACCAGAGCTTCCACTCCCACTTCACGAGCTGCTTTACCTTCAAAGTCATGTACTCCACCACGATCATCAACACCTGTTAGATATTCTACACAACCATCTAGGTCATCTGTACCTGCAGCGAGCAAGACTGCATCAAGGTCAGCTACTCCTACAAGACGACCTTCTGCCATATCTGCTGTTCCTTCCAGCTCTGCTCCATCAAGTCGATCATCTTCTGTCGCAAGGTCAGGTTCAACAGTATCTAAAGGTTCAACACCATGTGGAAGCTCTTCAGCCATAAAACCTAGATCACTGAAACCCTCATGTACCCCTGGTTCTTCTCATGATGCACCCTCAAGCTCACACACATCATTGCCTGAGAGGCCCTCGGCTTCTCGAGGTAGACCTGGAGCACCCAACATTCGATCATCTTCTGTTGAGCCTGGACCAAATGTCCGACCAAGGCGGCAGTCTTGTTCTCCATCCAGAGGGCGTGTTCCAAATGGTAATGTTCATAAAGGCAGTTCTGTTCCACCATCAAGCAGACCACAGGCAAATGCCAGTGACAACATGAACCCTGTTCTAATTGGAAATAAGATGGTTGAACGGATAGTGAACATGAGAAGACTTGTGCCTCCAAAGCAAGATGACCAACGATCAAGCCATAATAACCTCTGTGGCAAGTCTTCTCTCACACCAGATAGCACTGGCTTTGGGAGGACACTGTCAAAGAAATCGCTGGATATGGCATTGAGGCATATGGTAATATATTGTCCTTCAGATCTTTTGCTTCCTCGGCTATCAGATATCCTGCTTTTCCAAGCTTGCTGTCCATGTTCTTCCTGATAAGTGGTCAAAATTTTGAAGTATTATGTATCTTTTGATCAGATATATTTGCAAACGCAGGATATAAGGCGGAGTGTTCCCAACAGTTCGAGACCATCCATGACAAATGTTCCAGCTTTATCTGTGTATGTGAGGTCAGGACCCACAAGAAGCAGAACAGTTGGTGTCTCCGACTCTCCTCTTGCCACAAGCAGCACAGCGAGTTCTGAACATAGTGTCAATAACAACACGATCTGTCTTGATGGGAATGAAATCGAAGATGATCTTACTAGTGAGAAAGGAGGCAGGTGCTCGCCTGCTGTCTTCATTGCCAGATGACCACCACATGAAAGAGTTACATTCTTGCTATTGAACACATTACTTTTCTTATGATTTGTCATCATGGTAAAGGCCTCTTTTCCATGACCTGATGATATATTTACTTTATCTTTGATCTTGTTGGTCGTATTTAGGTTTCTAATGTCAAAAATACCAGGCCCTCCTGTATGAGTAGAGGTAATTGCTCAACATTTGGCTTGCAGCTCTTTTGATAAGTTATTATAGCTTTCCAAGCCTACCACATTTCACTGTGCCTTTAGCAGACTTCCAACATTTTAGTGTGTAGAATTGCTACCTTGCACAGCTTTTCTCGTGTATTTTTGGAATAGCTGGGCAGGGAAGTCTTTGTATTAACTAGGCTTTTCTTCTTGGGGTTTGCATTTATTATCTTGTGGTAGATGATAAAGTAGATGAATTTTTTCAAACTAACCTCGAAGGGGCACTTAGGTGGGTTGAGACGCATGTTGAATCTTTTTATAATTTGGAACGTCTTGGTCAGGTCTGTCAAGTGTGTATCAGATGTTCTATTTTTTACGATAATATTGTCTGCATATATTTCTATGTTCCTTTTGATGTAGTACTTGAACATTATGTTCTTTTACTTGAAAGGTATGATCTCGTAACATTATATGCCTCAGTTGGTAATGGAGGTGTGCTCTCAATCCTAGGGTGTCATCCTGATCTAATTATAGTCCGAGAACGTGTTCGTGAAGGTAAGGAAGAGGATCGATCTGAGATGACATCTATTAGTTGATTGATTTGAGAAAGATGATACTTATCCTTCGAATAGATTTTGTTGAGATCGGTATAATCAATGCACATTCTTTAATTTTCATTGGTATTTTTTGATTAAGACAACATTGGAAAATCATTCAGGGTACTGGACTTCAGTAATAAATTTTGCCCTCGACAACCTATCGACCTCGTCATTGATTGCTTGTTACACTTGGGAGCGAACTTGTGAGGCCTTTGCTTCATGAGTCGAGCCTTGGGAAGAATATTCAAATGATATTAGGCAACATCTGGATTAATGCCCAACATGTCCTTTGGCAACCAAGTGAACACCTCGACGCTTTTTTTTTTTTGAGAAATTTAATTAATTGCACACGCTCCTCCTTGTCGAGTGGTGCCTTGATCAATTATTCCATCGACTTCGGGTGCCGAAGAGGCTTTTTGAAATCCTAAGGGTACATTGGCGTTGGCTCAGGCTTAGTTTTCTTCGGTAGTGAGACGATAGTCAGGTAGCATTGCTTGGATTCTCATGGGATGCTTCTTAGTTTTCTAACGTCAACTTTTGTCAGGAATTTTATTACCATGTGGTATTTGGATACCATCGCATTCGGTCGATTGAGAGTAGATTGATCGATGATTGCATTGTAGGTCGAGGGAATGTTCACCACAATGAATTTGGTCGTCAGCATCTTGGAGTAGGGCTCTTCGCTTAAAGTGAAATGTAGGCTCATAGTCCCAAGCGAGCAGATGGAATTACTTATGAATCCCGTCAGCGAAGATGCCATCGAGGAGAGGTTGTTAGCTGACAATATGAGCTTTTGAAAGGCATCAAAATAAAGTATGTTAGTGAAGCTACCTGTGTCGATCATAACTCTTTTCACCCGAGCATTAATCATCCTTACGAATACCACCAATGTGTTGTCGTGGTTCGGGTCGAGGTACTCTCTCTCCTTTTCCTTGAAAGTGATCTCAGTACCTCTTTCTTGCCTCGGGTATTTCTTTATGATGGCTCGGGCGTAAACTTTGCGTCCTGCCCCTCGAGGCCACCGATTTATCTTTCCACTGGGCCTTGTGAGCGAGGCGACAGTTCTTGGGGTTTGTGGAGGAACCTCCCAAAGTACCCTCGATAGATGAGCTCTTCTATCTAGTCCTTCAGATCATGGCATTTTTCAATGCCATGGTCATAGTCTCGGTGGAAGCGATAATATTTCAATTTGTCCCTCGTTTCTAAGGGGTCCTCATTGGTAGTGGCTCTTTTAGAAATCCCTTTTCCATTATTTGTAAGATGATCTCGGTCCTTGCATATTAATGGGAGTCAACCCAGGCCTCAAGTGAGATACCTCAGGTCAACCATGCTTCCTTCGCAATGAGCCCGAGGTTGGTGCTTGAGGCGGTTCTAGGCATGGCCTCTTGTGGGTTTCCTTGTGCTTGCCCGATATCATTATTTCTGCATATATGTACTAATTGGCCCTCTTGAGTGTCTCAAGGGTTGTTGCTAGTAGTCTTTCCACCAATGACCAGAAGAACCAGAAAGGCCTTAGGCTCATCTTAAAGGTTTGTATCACCAAAGAAGGGTGAGCATCCTAGACGTCTTAGATTTCACCAGTGAACCACGTAACAAATTTAGAGAGGGTTTTGTCCTCCCTCTGCCTCAGTCTAAGTAACATCATTGTGGATAGCTTTGAGCATACGTTCCAAGGAAGTGGAGCTCAAATTCCTTCGCAAGCTGAGCGAATGATGAAACTAAGAGCGGCTTAAGCGACTAAACTATTCTCACATCGAGCCTCTCAATATGGTTGGGAACACTCAGCACATCATAGCATCTAAGATATCATATAACAACATCTGAGTTCAGAAAGCTACAGTGTGCTCCATTGGGTCGGAGCTATCATTAAGGGCCTCCAATAGGTAGAAATTCGTCAAGATTGGTTCTTCTAGAATGCTATGGATGAATGGGGAATGACCTAAAGTGTACCTTTCCCCTTTGATTTTTAGAACTTTCGGTGCATCTTGTTTAGGTGCTAATCCATCAATCGCAGTTGGGCTCTCAAAGAGTCATCCATTGAGTCAGCTGATTGGGTTTTTGACTCGGGCAAAGCTGGCCCGTGATGCAGGGGCATGTTCAATTCCACCATCAGTGAGCGCAGTGCTCCGGTTAGCATTTCGATTGGTCAGGGCAATTTGGGGCTACCAGTAATGGATCAGTTGAGGGAACCCTAGTAGGTGCAGGTGCAAGTGGTGGTTGAACCATTGGTCGCAATTGTGAAGGGGGGATTACTTGTTGAGCCAATTGAGGCAAAAATGGGGTGATAGCTTGCATCATTCCAATAAGGATCTGCGCCTGGTGCGTAACGCTCAGATGGCCTCGACAAAAACAATTAGATGCCCTATGCTAGCCCCCGGAGGCAAGAGCTCATGGTCGTTGAACAAGCACCAGTAGCACCCTGGGGTTTGAGTTGAGGGGGATGCATCCACCCAAGGAAAGGCTCCTTGCACAAAGGTACTGTGTATCAGTGGTGACGCCTCCTCGTTAGAGCGCTCATTAAAAGGGTTCACGGGTGGATGCTCTTGCGACATGCACGCCTTCCTTCTAGCGCCAAAATGTTGTTGCTTAGATATCGTCGACTGAGAGTCGACACGACTTGGTCTTGACCCAAAGGCACGAGGTCTTCCAAGTAACCCTTATGGTAGCCTGATGAGACGATCGCTACGGCGCTGAGATGTCTGAGGTGGCCCTAAAGTAGGCTCCGATCTCTTTGAGCTATCATCCATGGAGGCCTACCGTGGGGGAGCAGGTCTGATCGACCACCTGAGAACCACTGTCCCCAACGATCGACAAGATCGACCTGAACGACTTAGAGGTTGAAAAATCATTAGATCCCCCATGTTACTGTTGAGTGGGGAGGTGACTTGGCCCTTGCCCTCCATGTCAATATGTTGGTGGCGATGGCGATCAACAGGCCAATTTATTCATCAAAATATTCTCTATCATTCATCAAAATATTCTCTATCAAGATATTTTAACTTGTTCGAACTCCAGTGTATCTAATGAATGATGTGGTGGGGCTTATTCTCCATAGAATAAAGATCCATCGGGAGGGTTGTGTTCGTCTACATTGGGAATTAGTTTCCTTTGGCATTCATAAACTTAATCTGATGACGGAAACGCAAGTCGGTCCCGTATACTAAACATTTAGCGTTTGAAATCAGTAATCTTATCTCTGAATCCAGATAAAAAATATAGGGAATTAGTATTCCTTTGGCATTCATGAACTTATCTGATGATGGAAACACAGGTCGGCCCCTTATGCTTAAGATTTAACATTTAATGATCAGTTATCTTTGATCAGTGATCTTATCTCTGAATCTTGATAAAAAAAAATATGAAAGGTTATAGTATATCACCAATGTAAAATTATGTCAAATCTTATGAACAAACATAGAATGCTAATGCAGACCACACAAATAATACATACGATCAAAAGATTTGTTAACAAGCAAACGATATCTACGGACGGATGTCGAAAAAAGACCCAAACGAAACACAACGATCACCAAAAACTTGCGATGAGTGACATGAGTATTCACTTGATAACCCCTTGAAAAAGAGTCAAGTAACACAATTTCAGTCATTTTCATCTCAGTGAGATTGCTAGGGAAATCAAGTTCATAACGGATTTCAAATTGACAAAGCCAAGATTAAAAAGGACAATGAGGAGGAGAGAAAGTGGGCAAGACATTCTACAACCAAATTCACGGCCAAAAAACAAAAAATCAAAATCCATGTTCACAATGGAGTCGGATACCTACACATGATTGTGTACTCTTCCCCGAGTTTTCTATCCCCAAACCACAAAAATGAATAAAAATTATGAGTACAAATCCATCTATAATCAAAATCTAATGCAAAGTATCCAAACTACAGCAGTGATTTTTCTTGGTAGGCTTTACTTACTACAACTGGATGAAAACTCATATAGTTATCTAATGGCCAAACCTGCATTGCACAAAACTTATCAAATTTGTAGGCGAACATCTAACCATGTTTCAATTGGAGATTCTTCAATATTTTAAACGGAGGCATAGAAATCTAAGTTTACTAAAAGGTAAATTTAAAGAAGGGGAAATAAGTTGAGTTGCTCAGCGCTGAAAAGATAGCAAAGAGATGAATTCATGAGACAAGGATATTTCATGCCTCACTATATTCAGCACAAGAGCTTTACCTAGAAAATGAGAATTGCAGCCCTCCTACAGGATAAAGACAGCCATCAAATCCAGCAAGAAACCAAATAGATTAAATGGTAAGGAGGATATAGAGAACCTAGGTGCTTAATTAATTAAAACAAGTATGCATGAATCATGGGGATTCAAAGAACTACAACGGACATGAGAGACAGTTATTACCACACAATCTGAAGAATCACTGTCTGTATTCGAAAGAAGTCAAAATGAATATTACGCTTCTTTGAAACCCACTTACACATTATCCAGGTCAGAACAAAAAGCATACTCTAAATCTATTTTATCAACTAAAAGAGAAGTACTAACTATAAGTTACAGATTCTAACTCCAGATATTCACCAAAGCTATGTCCAACACAGAGCCAACAACTATCGTCAAACAAGAATGAAATAATTTGAAACTAAAGACAGAAGAATATATAAGACAGTAAAAAGAGGCCTAAGAGGCTAATTTTGCCTAGTCATAGTCCTTGTCTAACAAGACATAGTAGCAAAAGAACTACAGTTACAATAACAATGAGCTGGAATTCCAAATACAGTAGCAAGAAGTTAAATTTAACAATGGCTTTGATATTGCCAATCCGCAGATGGGTACAATTAAGGAAAGATTTTTGCAAAGCTTTAGCAAACTATAGAAGAAACATTATGAAAGAGAAAGAAGAAAAGACACTAATTCGCAAGTCACAACTAGAGGAGAAGACAAGAGCCATCAATACATTTCCAGACTTGGTAGATAAAATCCATATGGGGCAAGAGATTCGTTAGCCAAAAGACTCGTAATAAAGATTAAAAGAGTCATAATACAAGATGGTCCTCACAAGATTTCTGTACTTAATAGTTCTCAAAGAACAAGTCGGACAATTGATAGATTCACTGATTAAAAATTGAGACAACCACCTTAAGGACAAGCTTCTTTACCAGAACAAGAAAATAACAAATCTCTGACAAGCTGTACCTGAGAAAAGAACAGATCAGCAAGGAGTACTCCAGCAAACAAGTAGCATGGTTTATTATTGCAACCAAATGTCATCATTTAAACACGCAATTTAATATCAACTAATCAAGGGTTTGATCCCCAGCAGGGCCAGGTTTGCATCATTAATCCCTTATTTCTTTGGTGTATATGCCTATGCATATGGTTAAGGGAAAAAAAAGTTGGAAGACATGATGAATTAAATACAAATGAAACTAATATAATTAAAATCAAAGAAAGAAAAGGATGACATGAAACACATGATGCTTGAACAGATATATCAACTATCCTATGATCAATGATCCTATCATCTCATTAAAAAAAAAAGCGATATATCGAATTGCAAAAGCATAAAAATCGACAATCACACAGAACAATAAAGTAAGAAAGACAATTATAATTGCTAGAGAACATAGGGAACAGTGTAAAACGGATAGTTCTACACAAAGATAAGGTAGATCCACAGCGAGGCAGGGAAGGCCACCGCGATAGATACAGGATCTTATAACCGTAGCAAGCTGGCCAAGATCCAATCAGAGAAGAAATCACACAAGTTTATCCACAGCATAATAAAGAATTAGAAACCCTAGATTTTGATATTTTAGAAGGGAGATGGCCTGATAGGCGCACCTATTCATCGATCATCACCATCATCATCTTTTCTCTTCTTCATCGTTGGAGGGTTTCTAATCACTGGATGAGGAGGGTTTGGCGGAGCGCTTGGTGCTGTCGTAGTCGACGACCTCGGCATCAGCGAGGGACCGGGAGTGCTGGACGATGGAGCGGCCGATGGAATTGATCCACTCCTCCTTCTCCTTCTCGGAGTCGGCGATGAAGTACATGGTCTCGCCCCGGGTGGAGATTTCGAAGGCGAAGGCGCGATTGAGGACGTCCTCGGCGCCCTTGACGGTGAGACAGGAGGCGACGGGGATGACGCCACGGGGAGTGGACGCGCGGGTGACAGTGGAGTCCTTGAACCAGAAGAGCTTCCCCTGCTTCAGCACGAACCACCGGCGGCGCCACGTCTTGATGTACTCCCCCTGCTTCGTCAGCCACCCCGTCCGCTCCGGGCTCGACCAGAACGCCACGCGCTCCTCCTCCTCCACCGGGGCAGCCGATCCTCCGAATACCGATCGCCACAGGCTGGCCGCCATCGACTTGTTCCTTCTCTATATGGCGTCTTCTTCTCTTCCGCTGCCTCTCTGCTGGGCGGGCTGCAGCGTCCGCGTTCCTCGTCGTCTCCGGGTATGTAGCTGGAATTATGCCGTTTCTAGGGCTTCTCGATTCTGCTCCGCCTTCGTGCCCTTTCTCTGTCGAGCAACTCGATTGCGATGGGCTTATTAAAGGAGGGAGGTGAATGGACATCTCAATTTGCACCGCCTCTGGCTGCGGTGCGGTCCGATTCGTATGGGCCTATTAAGGGAGACCGGTAGTTGGACATATCTCAATTTGATCCGCCTCGGCTTGCGGTGCGGTCGAGCCGCGATGCTCGACAATTTATTAGGGTCCCAATCATCATATGATTTAAATCGAATTCGAATCAAGCTCAAGTTCACAATAGCCAAATTATTTTGACGGTCAACAGGAAAGCAGAGAGAGAGAGAGAGCAGCAGCAGCAGCACGAATGAGAGTAATTCCTATTTCAGAAAACAAACTCATTATGCAACTCCTTAGAACGTTTGGCATAGGACACATTACATCACCAAGAAATCCTGTATACAGAGAAATGGTGCATACAGTCGAATCACATATCTAATTTTCCTGGCAACATTCACATGTGAGAGGGCTTCACATCCCATCCACTGGGCCGCTTCCTTACACGTTGCGGGCGTTCACCTTCGACGGCCCTCTCCTGTGGTTCGTCTTCGTCTTCGTCTTCGCTTATCCAGCCGTAACAGGGAGTCCTCCTTGGTCTTGGAGTTTGATGAGAACCTAAGCCTGACTCCAACTGCGGTGGGTCACACTCTCGGACTGCCAAAGCCGACTGGCCCTCGCCACTCACGCTCTGCTTCCTGCTGCAGTCGAGGTCTGTACATATGAAATGTCCTTCCAGTTTACGGATTGCATGTATGCAAAGCAATTGTAGTCAACGTGGTCAGACTGTATGCGAAAACAAAATTACACTAAAATTTAGAACAAAAACTATCAACATACCTAATGAAGAAATAAGTAAGTTAGCCTCCGCAACTCGGCTAGGACCTTCTGAGGCCTTGGCTTCTTCATTAGCTCTTTGCTCCTGAAGCAGTCGTCATGGATAATTGTGGTCAAGAATAATATTATAGAGCAACTGAGAATACAAATTGCATACTTACGCAACCACTACATGTTACCATTTGCCATAACATAATTAGGCCACAATGAATGCATCTGCCGAAGACAAATAAACTGCATACGGTAGCAGTTTGAATACACAAAAACCAATCTGGCACAAGGCAATGCTTCGAAGACAAACAAACTCAAAATGGTACCAAAAAAAAAAAAGCAACCTTTCCAGTTGTAAACAGATATCACTCTCAGATGATCATAATCAACTGAACTTTTGTGAACATGTACGATATAAAGGCTTAATATATTTAACATCGATGTTTATGTTTACAACTTGATGAAGGAAACATATTGCATGAGTTCTATCGCAAAGAAATAAATATCTTCTTTTGAAAATTTAAAATATCTGCTGAACCCACCTTCAATGATAAATTGGACGGGGTTAACAGGCCAATGTTTTCCTTGTAGCAATCAATCAGAATTCATTTCCAAATCTTGCATATCAGTTTTATTATACAAACGCAAATGACCACATAGATTTTTTGTTGGAACTCTTGCAGATCAAATCGTAACCTAATTGCATAACTTGAATAGATGAAATTTAAAGATCAGACTTTAGTTGGAGGAATTTCTTTTGACTGTTGATTGAAGATACCAAGGTGAAATGAACTTGTGATATTAAGCATGTGATGAAGTAGGTATTGATTCTTCAAAGGTGATATGTTCATGAAGATACAAGAAACAGATTCCACTACACTACATAAGTGACACTGCAGGCCGTTACTAGCAGCTAACTATAACACACATGTTGCACATACCCATTATATTTGCCACTCATAGTTCAGTACTGTATGCCATGTGCTGGAACAAATAAGATTGCTAATATAGGTAGTACAACAATCGACTAGCATAACGCAGAGCATGATAAAAAACCACGACAAGAGAGATGCATGAAAATGCCAGAGGTCAAAGGAAGTACCTCTCTCGCCTTTTCTTCTTGCTCTTCCAGGATGGTCTCAATGACCAGCCTGTAAGTATCTTCTTCGATAATGTGCCAAGCAGCAGCATCATCATAAACCTAACAGTTTCCAAGCACAGTAGCTGTACACTTTAAAATACTAATAAGAGAGTGAATAGAAAATGAACAGAGAAGAGGGATCATACCTTCAGAAGTTTTTTGACAGTCGAGCAGATTGTTTCCTTGGAGAAACCATAAGGGAGCAGTGCATCAATCGCAGCATCTATCCGCATCATCCCCACCTGAATCATTCAGGTAATAAGGTAATCGAGCAGAAAACGAAATCAGTGTCCCAACAACAGCAGAACTGATGATGGATAATGGAGTACCTTCTTCTGCCTTCTTGGAGCCATGTGCAACTGGACCCAATGGAGAGTTCTTAATTGACCCCTCCAACTCCACCACCAGCTTCTTCACCTCTATTTCTCTTTCTAAGACAACACTACCTCTGTTTCTCTTTCTAGCAGAATGAAACACCAACTACCACCTGTAAGATTAAACTATCATGTGGAATACAATTAAGTCAAGATTGAAATCTAAATTAAGTTACATAGATCGGGAAGAGGATGTGTACCTTTCTATATCATTATCCATACCATAGATCTATATCGAAAAAACCTAGGCTCTTCTCCTCTTTGCTTACTTTCCATGAGACCACTATAATTGAGGACAGACCAATCAAGGAGGTGAGAGAAGAGATCTAAAATGTGATTATATGATCATCAGATCCCCAGGAGGTTCTGTCATTATATAGACGAGAATACAAGTTTTAGGAAAAGATAATTAACAGAGTCCCTCACATCAAGATACTCTCCCAAGTATTTCTTAAGATATGGGCTTCCCTTTTAATGGCCAATAACCTTAATCAAAATCCATTTAGATCTTTAATATATTTTATCCCAAGCTATTTGAGCCACAAAATCTAACATTCTACCACTTGACTTATTAACTGATTAACATATAAAACAAAGGGTTCAAAGTTACGATATAGATTCTAAAATTTCGAAAAATATTTTTTCCGTGATTACAAATTTTCGAAAATAAGTCAATAAGTCCAATAATTATAATAATACTATATTAGGGTCAACTATCAATATGAGTTACAATGCTTGTATTTCATTAATATCATATTTCCTTCTATATACCACAGTACGATTAGTCTTTCCTAATGTAGTCTATAATAACCTATATAAGTTTATCTTGTTAAAACAATCTCATTATCATATTCAACAATAATATATACATACATAAATATAAACATGATAGCAAAAATAAATAGCCTCAATTACACAAGCAGCAAATGTTAATTACAATGTCTACTCAAACATGCATCACCATACCTTTACTAGATTGCTCACAAACCTTATTCTAAGAACATTTTTTAAACACCTTAGGTTATAAGGCCTTGGTGAATGAATCAACAATCGTTAAAGTACTTTATTTCGGTATGCATAGAATTGTTAAGTTTCTTGTTATTCTTAGAGAAAAAATTGTTATTATATTATCACAAAATATCTTCAACGATTTTACAATTGAGTCAATCACACTAAGTCCTAAGATGAAATTCCGCAACCACAAAACTTAATTAATAGCTTTAAAGCATTCTACAAATTTAGTTTTCATTATCGATAATACAATAATAAATTGTTTTATACTTTTTTAATGAATTACCCCTCTAGCTAACATATATCTTATTTTTTTGTAGCCTTCCAACATTTCATTCTTCGATAATTCTACTATCTACCTAATAGTACTCTTAAAGAAAAAATTAAACTGTCTCTAACCACCAAGTACTTTATCTCGATATACATAGAACCGCTAAGTTACTTGTCATTCGTAAAGAAAAAACTACTAATATATTATTATAAAATATTTTCAGAGGCTTAGCAATTAAGTCAATCATACTAAGTCTTGAGATAAAATTCTGCAGTCACAAAACTTGATTATTAATCTCAAACTATTTCACAAATTTAGTTTCCATTGTCGATAATGCAATAATAAATTACTTTATACTTTTCTAATGAATTACCCCTCTAGCTAACATATATCTCTTTTTTTTTTCAGTCTTCTAACATTTCATTCCTGGATAATTCTAATATCTACCTAGCAGTCCAATTACAAAACTAATATCTAATCTAGTAAATGCCCGAGTATATAATAAATTTTCAATTGTTCACGCATAAGGATTTTTTATTTTTTTTCAAGTTGTTTTTAGAACAATAGCTTTGACTAAAATTTACACATTTGGTTTAGGTATATCATTTACTGAACAAGGTTGCATAGTAAATCTCTTCAAGACTCGATCAATATATCTTTTTTTGAGATAATCCTAACAATCCTTGATATCCATCCCTAGGTACATTTATGCCAATAATATGAATTGTTTCATTCATCTCGATTATCTTAAAGTTTTTAGTGAGAAATTTCTTAGTTTCATACAATAAACCAAAATCACTACTAGTGAACGAAATATCATCAACATACAATACAAATATAATAAACTTGATCCCACTAACCTTTAGATATATACAATGATCAACAATATTTTCCCTAAATCTGAAATAAATAATGATATAATAAAATTTTCTATATCACTATCTAGAAGCTTATTTAAGACTATAAATATATTTTTTAAGTTTGCAAGTCAAATGTTCTTTTCCCTTCTCTACGAATCCTTCAAGTTGTTCTTTATAAATTTTCTCATCTAAACCTCTCATTCAGAATAGTTATTTTCATATCTATCTATTGTAATTGAGAAAAATCTTTGACCACAAATCTGGTTTTGTATCGTTCAATATTACCTTTTGAGTTGTGTTTAATCTTAAAACCCAACATCTGATCCTTTTATAATTATTAGGCAATTCGATGAGTTCATATACACCATTCTCGTTTATTGATTTTGACTCTTCTTTCATATCATTTAACCATTCTTAGAATTGTTACTTTCCATAGTTTATTAAAACGATAATGGATCCCTTCTGATTCATATATCATAATATAATTTATGTAGATATATAACATAATTATCAGAAATAAAACATCTTTCCATGTGAGATCTTCTCAAAACTATCGATTGTGGTTAATTGACAAATTCATTAACAATATCAATACAATATGCGAGTTCATCAATATTATTTTATTATTCACCTTCATCAAATTATTCAGTGATTTGAGGAACAACAACTTCTCGGATAGGAAATAATAAAGGAGCATCAACTTGTATCACCTTAATATCAAGATTAAATTTTCAAAATTTTTCACTCTCACTGATTTCATCATTTTCTAGAAATATTTTATTAGCATATTAAACTATTCTCATCTATGATTATGACAATAAATCGATACCTGGCTTGATTCATTATATCTATCATAAAATTCATCATCCTCATTGGATTAGACAATTATATCTAATTGTCTCTTAACTTCATTTATGTATACTTCAAGAATGTTAACAACATATGACCTTTCATTTATTAGATATATATATTCCTATCTTGACGGATCATCTATAAAGATAATAAAATACTTTTCTCCACAACATAGGGAACACAAAGTTGTTCGTAGATATAAGTATATAAAATCTCAATGAGTTTATTAATGAAACTACGTTTTATTCTAACATTTAATTGCAAGGTCATTAATGTCCTTACAAACTCAAGATTCAAATTAATTCTATACAAATCACTATATAGAATTTTAAAATTAATTTTTCTTAAAACATAAATATTTTGAGTTTATCATAACAAAAAGAAAATTAATATTTTAACCCATAAATTCTACATGAAGAAACTAAATTTCTCGAATTATAGAAAAATAGCATAATCCTCAAGATTCATCAGATGAATCGTCTCTAGAAATAGGCGATAAGTGATCACTACTATGGTTTTTGCCTTAAGATAATTCCTTGTAACTACAAATCTTTCATGCTTTTTTGGTTTCCGAGTTAAGTGGAATCTTTCCAAATTATTGATAATATAAGTTGAAACACTAGAGTCAATCTACTAAATAATATAAAGACTTTTGTAATATTTGATTCAAAACATAGAAATATAAAGTTTATATATTTCTTTTCAAGCCAAAACTTATAGTCCTTCACATATCCTTTCTTGCCATAGAAGTGGCAATTTATTATGAATGCTTTCCTTTTCATGAGTTGGTATATTATTTTCAAACTCAGATGATTTACTTCATGGATTATGCTTTAACTTTCTTTTCTTGTTACTCACTCATTGAGTAATAGTTAGAACTTTATGATATCATTTCTATTTAAAACCTTATTCTTCCTAAATACATATACTAGTCAGCTCATTTCAATTTCACTCATTCTTATTTGTGTTGTAGTGAATCTTAAATGGACCAAACTAACAAAAAAGAGAATTAAAAAATGAATTATCCTACAAATGATTCATTTATATTCATACCCAAAATTTTGAGCTTTACAGCTTTATCAGCTATATTAATGATATGATCTTAAATTCCTTGAGTGTCATCATACTGAGTTGTAGCTAGCTCTTTCATTAATGTGTCAGTTAATGACTTATCAACAGATTTAAACTGATCTTTTATAGCTTTTAAATATTTTAGTACATTATTTTCATGCAATAATAAAGTTCATATGTTATCAGCAATTGTCATCCCTATAAATATAAGACAATCTATTAGATCTTTGAATATCATTATTGAATCGAATTGAAATCCATTTCATCATGTAGAATACAATTAAGCCATGATTGAAATTTAAATTACCATAAATTGAGAATAGGATGTGTACCTTTTTATGCCATTATCAAATCAGATACCTCGATCGTTGTAAAGCTCTACACAATAGATCTGCACAAGAAGAAGCTAGGCCTTTCTCTTCTCTTTTTACTTTTCATAAGACCACTATGATCGATGGAGTAGAAACCAATCAGAGAGGTGGTAGAAGAGATCTCCGATGTGATTATGTGATCATCAAATTCTTAGAAGGTCCTAACATTATATAGACAAAAACAAAAGGTCTAAGAAAAGATAATTATGAGATTCACTCTAATAAAAGTTATCTCCTAAGATTTTCTTAGATATGAACTTTATTTTCATTGGTCGATAACTTTAATCAGAACCCAATTAAATCTTTAATACATCTTATTCTCTGCAGTTGAGTCACAGCAATGCTCAATAGCTTAGGGTAGTTATTGATTAATATAGTTTCAATAAACTTCCCAACAGATGGACAAAAAGGTTAACAGGTTCACTATGATATGCACCGAAAGTGATTGGTAATTAATAAAAAATGCATGGTATGGACTGCAACGGAGTGTACCAAATACTCAGCAAACAGAGGAATTAGTAGGATAGATAGGAATGCATTATGATGTTACGTCGACCAAGATAAAATTTCTTGTGCTACGGTTTTCTTGCACAAACAGTGGAGCATACAATCATGCACCTCACAATGCATTAGAAATCAGCAGAACAGTATCAGAAGTTGCAAAACAGGTATCAGTCACATAAACTAGGCACATATTTACCAAATTCAAACAACAACACAGGGAGCTAATCATCTAGATTCAGTAGATCAGGAACAACATAAATGTGTATGGTTCAATCAACCTATAATCATTAGCACATGTGAGATTCTAAAAGAAATTGTACGAGATATGTTTGACAAAGAACGAACTTTCAGATTGCCAATATCAAATTTTTAGATTCATGAATAAAGTAAATTCAGTCTAAAGCAAACTAATCCATCAGAGAGTGAGAGAAAAACACTGACGACAAGCTTAGCGCATTTTTATGGAGAAGCGACAAAAGAAATGAGAGACAGCGAACAAAAAGATAGGGGTGAGTGAAGCTGTTCGGGGGTGCAGGCAATGCCCTAACCCGACCGGCTAAATGTAGAGAATGGGAACTCATTCCGCAAGACGAGTGGGGGTTTTGGTTTATCTCTGTTGCTTCATTTCATCGAGAAATGGAAGAATCAAACCCGACGCCTTCCGCCCAAATGATGATGCAAAGCCAACTCAAGGAAAACCTATTCCTAGAAACCCACACGATCTATTTACTCCGTCATGAACCAAAGAAGAAAAGAGAAGAGATAGGCGAAGTGACCGACCGCCGCACGCTTAGCAAAAGCTCCTGCGAGAACCGAAACGAAAACGTCGATGAGTCGCAGTACCTGAAGACTGCAAGGTATTGGGAGCTACGGAGGGATGGGCTCCCGGCGGCGGAGTATCGGGAAGGAACAAACAAGAACCCTAAAAAAGATAGCTATGGTTTTACGGATCGAACGAGGAGGAGGCGGAGGACTCCTGCTTCGCGTTGAACAGGGAGTGGACACGGCGAAACGCTAAATGGGCGGTCGTCGGAGATGAAGAAGCCACACGGGGAGGCGCGAGAAAGCGCGATAAAACATAATGTGCGCATATATAGCACGCTAACGCCATTTAGGGGACGAATCCTGTGCCTCAGCGGAGGCAGGAGACAGGTAGTTGCCACCCGCGTTCCTCGCCGACGCCGTCACATTACGCCACCTCATCAGTTTTCATAGGGACCGAGCGCTTAGCGCCATTATAGAACCAAGCACTTGGTAAGGCCTAATCTTGGCTGTCGGTCCCGACGCGGCGACCAAATAATACAACAGAGGTATCGTGTTTCCTCACTGGACCAGTACATGGTGTACCTGATGCACTCATAAAGGATTTGTAGTTGCCTATCACGAATCCGCCCGAACTCAAACACATCACACGCCAAATAACATAGTTTTTGTAATATTATATTAAATTTCGATAGGGGTCAATTTTTAAAAAAATTCATAATTTCATTTTCGTATAGCACCTCCGATATTCTAAAATACAAGATTACTCCGATATTCTAAGAAGTAATCACGGAGATGGTATATGACAAAGATTTTTGATCCAACTAAAAAGTGTGACATGTTTGACATTATCAAGGAGTTCATGCTAACCTTGCTCATTGATTTCGTGATCTTAATGTAAAAAATCGACTTCTTTTATCCTCCTCCTGGAGCACGATGAGCATGAGTACGACGTCCTTTAGCTCCAATGTCAATACTATCAAGTCTTCTATCTCATCGTAGAAGTCCTCTCGAGAGATTACCCACCTCAATTGCCATGACAACTGAGAGGTGAAGGTGATAACGGAGCACACGACGAATGAGAACCAGAGACAGCAAGACGAAGGTGATGGACACGAAAGTCAAAGATAATAAATATCATATTTTTTATGAAAATAAACCAAAAAGGGAGCACTTTGCTAGAAAAAGTAAAAAACTTAGAAGCTTTTTAAGAAAAAATTACCCTTCCAATATTGGATTAAATTAAACTTTAAAATCAAGAATTGCTAGTTTATGCAATGCAACGACATGATTTAGGTAAATTATGGGTTTTGTATTAATTTAAACTTTTTCTACGTTTGGTGGAATCTTGACTCATAAAGAAATTTACCACCAACTCCTGTCTATTTAGAGGCTGCAAGAGCAGTCGTGTTTCCAGGTTCATTTAGATGAACCTGAGGTCCTCTGTACGCATGTTCTTATATCAGATGGAAGAAGAGACTTGCATCTGAGAGTGAACAGGGGAACGAAGAAGCGGTTTTACCACCACTAACAACGCAGCAAAGCATAAATCATCGTTATTCTTCAATACATGTTGTCCTCAGAAACCCCCGGCCATGCCGAACCAACGCAGCTTGCTTACGTTGAGGACTCATGGCAATGTGCTTGCCAAAATGACAGGCACTTGAACAAACAGCTGCAGGTCGCATTCGCGTGAAGCCCATCTTCCCTTTCGAAGTCCCTGGATAACAACAGCAGTACCAACAAAGAAAAGTAGCAGATCTTGAACAGACAAGATCGCAGGAGCCACCCAAACGATAAAGAAGCATCCGACACGGACGGGGGAGGCAGGAGAGCCCACCTTCGGCGCCTTCCCCTGTTTGTTGTATGTTACAGGCGACAAAAGCAAGCAGACAAGCAGAGGGTAATAGGAGGAGGGGGATGAGGTCACGGCTCAGTAATGCCGCATTTGAGGTGCAGGGGCAGGGGGTGGCTGGGGCTTGGGGCACTGGTAGCACTTGGCGAACAGCCCGAAGGTGTCCACCTGTGTCACGAAGTTGGTCACGCTCGCCCACCCGCCGAGCCCGAAGCCCACCACCAGCACCCACCCCACCACGAAGGCGTTCACGGCGTACATCGCCGTCCAGCTCGGCAAGAAGAAGGGAGGCTTCTCGGCCGCGTCCTGCAGGGACATCCAGATTCAGGAGTTTGATATACTTGGCATCGGTGATGACAGTATCAAGCACGGTGTGATTGAACATGATCAGGATGATGGTACCTGTCGCGCAGATGGCGTCCGGTAGGTGAGCATGTGTGCCATGGCGGGGATGATGTAGACGGTGAAGCTGACGAGGAGCGCCCCTACGGTGGAGTTGATGGGCCCAAAGAAGGGGAAGATGATGGCCAGGAACCAGATGGGGATGACGACGGGGAGGCGGGCCAGGGCGCGGAGGAAGATGCTCTTGGTGTCGTGCATCCCGATCACCTTCTCCCACACGAAGTAGAGCGGGGTGCAGGCGAAGCCGAAGGTGATGATTTGGTGAATCAGCATGAGGATCACGGCGGCGTCGCGCCACCCGGAATTGGGTAGCAACGAGAAGGCGTTGGAGTGACTCAGGAGCTGGTCACCGAAGGCCCAGTACACGGCGGCGGCCGACGGCAGCGTCAGGGTGAACACGTACACCGTGGCCATCAGGTAGATGTACTTGAACTTCTGCGGCTTCCACATGGCGTGCATGATCTCCCTACACACGACATCACCATTCATCAATACGAACATGAATCGGAGGAGACAGCCTCGATGCCTCTCCACGGAACATGTCTGGTACAGTGCACAGGCTTAAACAATAACTAACATAACTGTCAGTCCACATGGCCTTGACAATCTCGCAGGCCATCTTGCAGACCGTTCAGCTAAGTTTTGTTTATGTCACCATTGTTCAGCAGAATATTCAAGGCTTCAGTTCATTAAAATCCATAAAGCCAAGCACACAGTATCAGTACTTAATCAACCCACTATTTTCATTATATTTCATAAAGACCAAATCTTTGACTGACTTAATTCTTATTCAAACAATCATGACAGAAGTAGAACATCATATACATATATATATATATATATATATCAAAAGAATCAGATCATATGAGTTAGTGATCTCGATGGGTGGGTGACCACGAGGCTAGCAAATCTCATTGCACGCACCAGCCTCGAAATAAAAGGGTATTGGCTCCGTGCCAAACCGGGTCCTGTTTGGTGGGGCAATGGTGAAGAATACACGGTCAAGTCCAATCCATTCCATTTAGGAGGAGAAGCGAAAAAGAAGCGGCGACAAGAAAGAATGGGGAATGATTTCCATATCCGGGCCGTGATTAAGCCCCACCACCCAGCAAAAGCTGCCGAGAGAAGGGGGCGGCGCGTACAAAAGGTGAGATGTCAAAGCTGATGAAGTGGGAAGGTAGGAATTAACGGAGTTGCTTTTCTTTAGTGAACTGCGGCCAGGGAAAGGTTGATGATGCACCGGCTGAGTAGATGTACTGCTGTTCTAGAGCGAGTGAATGAGCTATAGTATGAGATATGACGGCACTCACACGGTGATGGCGTGGCCGCCGAAGGTGTAGAGTATGTTGGTGGCGCCGGTGAAGTACAGCACTAGCTTCGTTGGACCCGAGTGCGTCACCCCGTCCACCTGCATCATATATCCATCGAAAAGTGACCATCACTATCATCATTCCTTCTCCCTCCCGCAGCAGCAGAAGTCTTTGGGAGGTGAACGACGTGAGCGATCAAACAACGGATCATATAGCAGAAACTACTGCTGCAGCTACTGTATTGTGGTCGTTGAGGATGATGATGGTATGTTACCTGGCCGTGGACGACGGCGGCGATGGTGAGGTACCAGGCGGTGTAGGTGGTCATGCCGAGGCCAAGGAAGGACCATATCCTGTAGTTGTGGTAGGAGGGTATGAACACGGTCGTCGCGCAGCAGGCGCCAAATATGTACGTCCATGTCCTCTTGTCCAGCCGGTCGTTGATGTAGTATATGTTGCTGCTCCGCCACCAGATCAAAGAAGAAGGAACTTTGCGATCAAATCGCAAGCGAGAGATGCAGAGAGGAAGGCACGAAAGAAGAATACCTAGCGCAGGCGATGAGCTGAATGACGGAGCCGAAGAGGAGGAAGGTGCAGTTGAAGGCGAGGCCGGCGGCTTTCCAATACGGCCCCAGCAGCCCATCCAACACCTCGAACCACTGTCACGAATGCGGAAGAGGAGGAAAACAGAGACAATTTCGTCATCTTAATCATTAGTCAAAGGCACAAGTCATAATTGACGCTATGAGTTGGACACTTGGGCTGTCTCGATGAGAAGTCAGGGGGGAAGCAGGGGTGAAGAAAGAGGGGAAATTGCGAAGCATGGATCATGGGAGGAGAAGAAAGAATGGAGGGAGACGAACCTGGATAACGTGATTCTTGAAGCTCACGTTCTCCTTCTCCTTCCGAGTGCGGTACTCGACGTAGAGGACGCTAATTAGATACGCCGTCCAACTGCCCATGAACCCATAGAACAGCTGCAGGATAATCCCCGACAGCATTCCCAGCTGCGAGAACGAGTACGGCAGCGTCAGCAGAACCTGAGCCACCTGCCATGCATTTGCATCCCGAAACAACTCGATCAGAAGGTTACAGATTAGTGATCACAAAGATCAAAAGGCAAAAGAGACGGTCTTGGGATGTAATCAATCGACAGGTATGCGGGAGATGGAACACTGAAGTACTTGATTGGAGGCGCAACTGAACCAGGCGTCCCAGGCGGAGCCGCCGTGCCAGAGGAGGCTCTTCATGTTGAATCCATGGGCAGCCTCTTCGTCCTCCCCCTTGCCATCGACATCCTGCTCCAGCTCATCCTTTAAGGTACTGTTGCTGCGCGACACGATGGCTTCCTCTGCTTGCTTCTGCGGCAGCATCTTCTACACCTCGATCTTTCGTCCTCCCCCTTCTCCTTTGTCACGAAAAGCAGCAGCAGCAGCAAACCGGAGCAGAGGAGGAGCAACGAGACAGATCACGGTCAGAAATCCCTAGGAATGGATCGCTGTAACTAGGAAAGGAAGGGACGAAAGAAGAAGACCCAGTTTCTGGTCGGAACACGGAGGATCTCATTCAACGTAACAACAAACCAAAATGAGAACCAAAGTGGGGCGAGCCTGTTTTCTCCACTCCCCTCAGACACCATCAAAGGACGAGGAGAGATGAAGGGCATCGTACCTTAACACCGTCTTCACAGCAGCAAGTTTGAGCACTCGGGTTGATCACCTGCAATCGTCCTCTCTTTTTAGAGATCACCCCTCTGGACGAAACACTGTTCGAAAACTCTTCTCTCTACAGCTGTCTTTGACAAGAACATGGATTCATTCCTCCGAGAAGAGTAGGATCGAGGGAGACGACAGAGGAAAGGAGGCTCAGCGAGTAGGACTCTCTCTCTCTCTCTCTCCCCCAGCTGTTAACTACCGAGTGGCGATCTTAACTGCGCTGAGCGCTTGCCCCACTCTCTTATCAAATGTTTCCTCTCTCCCACTCTCTGTTAGCTCACTGATCAGAAGCAGGCTCGGATCCAAACACCATCCATTTTAAATCCCGGGATCAGCTGTCCCACATGAACGGAACCAGTAGCATAGCAGCGGATGCTGCACCGTGCAGCGTTTATAGAATAAACTACACGGCTGCGGACGGATCTCCTTTAGCTTAATTACTACACAATTCATTTCACCTTCCTCACTCAGGTGCCATTGGCTTTCCTTTCTCGCCGACGTCCCCCGTTGGCACCAACGACACCCACATCGATGAGTGGCTGGGTAATGATTAGTGGCTGGATTTGGACGCCACGGCACGTGGAAATGCTCGTCCCCTGTTCCCACCTCCACCGTGATCATCACGTGGCCCACCGCCACCGTCGCCGGAATCGAGGACTCACGTCACTACTTGGTCGCGCCGGATTGAATCGACAGATTAAATTCCATGAAATAGATCTTCAAATTAGATTTGGTACGAAATCTCGTATTCTATGGTTTGGCCGCCTACAGAATCTTGGGGAAGGAATTGGGTGGGGAAAGGGTCCCGGCCGCCGCACGAGGATAAGAAGACGGGCGAGGCCTTTCGGCGTTGAGATAAGTGCGTTCAGCTGTCGCCTCGCGATTCGTACCCGCTCGTCTCGGAGGGGGCCCCGTGATTCGTGCGCTTACACCCGCATGACGTGATGATTGGAGTAGACTGTACGAGTCGGCAGTCGTCTCGCCTCGGGATCGGACGGCCATTAAATAGATCAGACCGTGCGAGATTAGTGATCGCCATCTAAATCTTAAACACTGGAATTGCCCGTAATAACTAATAATTAAGTTTAATACAGAGACAGCAACATTAAATTGAGGCGGAAAAAGCACATGCGTTCTCTCGTCTTATTAGCATTCGTTCTTTGTTTATGTGAGTTCCCAAACTCCAAGCTTGACCGCCGTTATCGTCTTCCAGTCATGCTGATCATTTTTGACCCGTTTATACGCACATATACAATCATATTTCTCGAATCGAGCGTCCTCTGCTCAGATTCATTGACTTGAACCCTAAATAGGAACTTCCAATGGCTCGAATCACGAGTCCTCTAAAAGTCAACGTCTCATTTCTTTTTATTTGACTGTGAATTACGGTGGTTTTTCCTCCTCCATCTTCTTGACACTCGAATAAACCCTAAGTTTCCATCAAACAATTCTCAGGGAGATATGGAAGTCATAGCAGATTCTCATACTCTCTTAGAAGATGCTCCGAGACTAAATAAAGGGAACATGTTTCAAGTGCAGCCACGAATCATATGGTCTACCATCTCCGGTCGCCATGGCGCTTTAAGCAGACAGCCTCCTGGGTTCCCTCCTCTCCTTGGCCATGGTAATGTGGAGATCACAGTGACGCACAGTGTGGTGGGTTCCATTGATCGAGGAATCGCCCACGGTCTCCTTCAGATTTGGCCTCATCCCAAATATATCTGGTATGTGTCAAATATATCGCTGTGAGCAAGATTTGATTTGGATCCGATTCGAATCTCCATCAAGTGACATTCAATTATTAGATGGACAGATAAAAGTTGATCGAATTTGGTGTAATTAATAATCGAAGATCCGATCGAATCCAATCCATCTACTTTTCTTTGGTCATCGTATCGACCTGTCGCGCCGGGATGAGGTATTGTGAGGCTCTTGGTTGATCGAGATCCGATTTGAGCTAAGATCCGTTCCGAACGGATCGAATCCAATCTTTGCTTGCTGCAATCTTTCCCATTGGTGTGAGCCATTAAGAGATGGTTCGAGGTATCCAATGTGATATGCCGACTTAAGTAGCAATCCAATCCACGTTCAACACGAGCCGAATCGGGTTTAGATTCGCGGGGCTCGAATCCGATCCGCTTGTGACCTTGCTCCCCCCCGCTTGCGGAAGGAAAAAGATGGCAGAGATCGAGTAGGGGACGACGAAGGATTCGGCAGGTGCTCTTCTTACAAGCTCATCTTCCGGGAAAAGAGAGGGACAGCTGCCTCACATGCATATTTACCCACCGCCGTCTCTCTCTCTCTCTCTCTCTCCACTTGGGGAGTAATCCGGATTCCCGGAAAGCGACTGATATGACGGCCATGGACGTTGATGTGTCTCCGGGAAATCTGATGACAGAAGGGTGCTTGTTATATTTCCCAGGAGTAGAAAAAGGAGAAGCCTGAGTTGGGCATCTGATGCTTCGTTTGCTCTCTACTTGGCGGGGTCGTTTGTCCTACGTTCGAAAAGCTTTGGCAGAGGTAGCAGATTACTATAGATTAAAGGACATCTGAAAGAGACTGCCATCGCACATGCACATCCACTAATTCTAAACAAGAAGAAGCAGTGTACGACGACAGCACCGATATAGAATAAGAAGGAAGAGTCCGGTGGGAAGACGAGAGAATAAACTCATCAACGTTCTGTATTGGTCGCTTGCAATGATTAAGCAGCGTCTACCGGCACAAGTGTGAGTGGCAGAAAGATCCCAAGTGTCTCCTCTACGGTGGAGATAAAAGGCGTGTTACCGGAGCTTTACAGTGATGCCAACTTCTTCGTCCACTGCTTCCGGTTGTTGGTGGGGATAGAGATGCAGGAGAAATGGCTATGGCAGACAGCAGGGGAGCCACACTCGACTGCGACGGAGTTGAAATGGGGACGGCGACACAACAGTCTCCTTTTTGGTAGTGCGCCGGCCGGTAGAATGGAGACGGTCACTGTGAGGAACGTGAGTGAGATCGAGCAGCTACAAGTCAAAGCACCACGCACGATCAAAGTTAGTGGGGGAAAGAATTAAAACGAGTCAATGCCACCAGGCACGATGATCCAACAATTACCAAAACCTCCAATTATTGCAGAGATATAATTGCATATAATCCTCCTACATTGACAAAAGTCTTGTACATTTGAACTTAGCAATCTAAAAAATATTGTGCAGAAACAAAAAACCCATTGAATATAATTTGATCGATGTCAGTAAACATAAGTTCAGCAACACACTGCTAGAGCAAAAGGCACTCATAATAGTTCTACAAATGGTCCACAGTTGACCAGCTAAAACTCGTTTTTTGAGGCAACAAGAGGTCAGCTAGACTATCGTCCAAAGTATATTCTGAAGCCAGCATTTTCTTCGAGCATCTACCACGAGGCTTTCTTTGAAGTCTCAGGATAAGAAACATGAACTAGGTATATATATATGCAATTAATTGTAAGTCGAAGTACACCGTCTGCTTTCTTCCGTCGTTATTTGTAAGATAACACATTTTGAAATTTGAGGTGCAGGAGAAAAAATAGCCACCAGCAGATGAATTTTCAGATGGAGCACAATTAGGTTTCCAATCCTGCAAAAAGGAGTCCACGATTAACAACGGCGTGTCCAGCAATTGAACTTAAGGCAAGCAATGTTGTAATCTATTGCGCTATATTAGCATCAGCTTTTGCTTAACTAGTCCCCAACACAAACTTTAACAAGGTGAGCATATTCAGAGCCATCCATGTACATCTGACAGTAAACTTGGCGATCGAAACTATGAGTTCATGTTCAATAGTATTCCAGTAGGCAGTGAAGAATTGACTGTAATGAGAAGCTGACCTTACCGAGAGGATAAAAGAATTCAAACTTGATAAATAGAGGATCAGTCATCACTCCAGGCAATTTTGGAAAAACCGAATACCCTGTAACAATCAAAATCTGATAAGAAAACAGGTAACCGATAAAATGAAAAATAGAAATTAGCATGTACTTAGGAGAGACAAATCAGTACCTTGAAAGCAAAAGTGATGTCTGAGACATCAACTTTTAACTTTATCTTCTTCGACCTGTCTTTCCTAGAGTTTCCAAGCTCGAGAAGCCCCTGGAATTGAAATTGTTATGCTACGTTTTCCCCAAATACATTATGATTGGTATATTTCTATTGTATCCCAACCTGATCAGCTAGCGCTCTGCACATGTCAGCAAATTCAGTCATTCCAATTGGACGAATTTGGGTAGATTTGCAAATATCTAAATACGATCTGTTGATCTGCACCCAAACACATTGATCAGCACATTCATTATATGTACTAGTAGTCTAGAAGAAAAAGGTACTGTTTAAGTATTTCTAGAGAAAAAGGAAGATCCAGATAAAGTACAAAGTTACTAAAAGAGATAGTTCAAGTTGCTTGTTCTTTTATATCAATTTGAAACCAGGATAAGATAGTTAAACCGAACTTGCCTCTCCAAGAGCAGTAGAATTCTTGCGCTGTCGAAAAAGTCTGACCAAAGAGCACAATATTACCTGCAAATGTAAAAACAGATTACTCATATACCACTGCTGCTTGTGTGCATATCTACCACCATGTAGAAATCCCCTGGTAAATCTGGGGTACAGAAAATGAATTACATATCTCAGCAAATATATTGCGTTCAACCTAGATTTCAAATTTATCCTAATATATTAAATTTGATTTACATCAGGTGGATATATAAATGTGGCAGAAAATCTATTTAAAGAGAGTGACTATATGAACATTCTATCAACTGCAAGAAAAATGGGTGTTCGATTTTCTATAGATGTTACTCGCCCTCCACTGTTTGGAACTTAATCAACCAACAAGTATAACTACATCATCATTGGTGCCCATAATGCCACAAATAAGGTAATTGTCTCCTACTGATGCACCAATTAGATATATCGCAGAAACACACCGCACAAAGTTCAAGGGTGTTCAAATGGTAAAGGAACTTGGATCTGTCATTTTCATATTAAATGTCCCGATCGATTAGATGCTCTGTGTAATGATTTATGCCCAGAGTTTTCCTGAATTTTTACCTGTTGATGTTGTGGAAGAGACCGTATGATATTTACCAACGGTGACTTGCAAGACTTTGATATAGCAATATCCATATGATCAAACGACACCTGTAATGTGATCCAAATGCACAACGATATTGGTCAAGATGATCAACGTATATCCTTAATTGTACACTTTTCTTATAGCGATCCAGATTTAGCAAATTACTGTATCAAATTTGATAACAAATCTTAATCATGCTTCAGATATCACAAGTCACTAAGAGGTATCCAACTTACAATTTCAGTTTCCTTCTTTTCAGTGGGATCTCTTAACTCTGCTTCAAGCACCTCAATGGCACTCCTAGAATGAAGAAAGAGAAAGCATTATGTATAGTTTAATGTCCGCTGATATATACATGACCTTCGTATTTTTCAACTAAATGAAAGATAGCTCCTTGTAGAATTATTCTCAATCACAGGAGCAAAGAAGTGAATATTGCCAGCAAAATTGAATCTGAAAGAATAGATCAGAATCACGACACAGCTTTTCCATTGTGGACTAAGAATGGTAAACATCTATTGGATTGTAAACTTTCCGAGGAAAGCAAGTTGTAGATAGTAACTGGTGGAATGAAGCAATTCTTTTCAATCGTTAGTAACGAATTAATAAAGGTGAAAAGACTAGACACTGCATAGATTGCAACTCAAAAAAGGATAACGATCAATGTCCCAAATTATCTTTATCAGCAATGAAAGAGAAACTAAGTAGATTCATCTCTGGAGGAGAAAAGTATGTTTGCTGGTTGGAAGACACATGAGATAGCGATTTAGAAAAGGCCAGATGACTAAGGAGACTAAGCGCATCTGAGATGATCTAAGCAGCTAATGAACTAACCTTGACGTAAAGCTTCAAGGCATGCTATTCATTTAGAGAAAGAGAATCAGAAAGTACACTTCATTCTTTTACCAATTGGCATACAAGAAAATCTTACGGTTTTTAACCAATTTTTGCTTTATACAATCCGACCAACTTATGACTGATAAGGGGGGTGCACTTATTAGTATCATGAAACTTCACAGTCCAACTACAGAGGATAACAGACCAAAAAACACAGCAAAAGGGCAGAAGAATTAATCTTGTGCTCTGATATCAAGTTTGAACCAAGCCTATCATGACAAAAGATAGACAATAAAGCAAATCACAAATAAACATTGAAACAAACTATATGCATCATGAATAATCGCACCATATACCTGCAAATATCAAATGCTCTTCTAATATCTCCAGATGCTGCTGCTACTTTCTGCAAAGAAAATAAAAATTTTAGGTCATGCACTAGATGCACTTTTCTCATCCTGCCTTGCAGATTCTGAGCTTGGACACAGTGCATAAAAGTAGGCCAAATTCATTTTTTTAAAGAAGACAGCATAATTGCATTCTTCTGTTTGTTCATCATTCAAGCAAGAACAAATTGATTCTTAAGTCTAGACCATGTTGATGCAGTTCAAGGAAGGAACATATTTGTAAGGATTGAAACCAAGTCTATTAACCTCATTTATTCAACATAAAGAAACAGAAAATGTATTAAAAAAAAATAATGAAGCTAAAAATAAGTTTAACTCACTCTTGCACAAAATTCTAGTGCTGCAGATTGGAAGACATCACACCCAAGAACCTACATAGAGTGATATGAAAAAGAATTGAAAATCAATATGCTAATAGAAGAACTCCAACTAATAGAGACAAGGCAAACTATGTAGCAAATAGAGGACAAATGAAAACAGACAAGAAGAATCACCATAAGTCTCTGCTGAAGAATCTTGAGTATCTGATCTTTAGAATAAGCACGGAAAGTGATGACAACAGGCTTGCCTAGCAACAATATAATAAAAGATTTAGAATCATTTTAGTTTCACTTGCGTAATGCCCTATAATGAGAATCTTTTATGAACAAAAGACAATCATCATAGTCGATATGGAAATGTTTTCCGAATAGTCAAAGTTCAAAGGACATCACAAGAGAGAGAGAGAGAGAAGGAAGAAAAACTGTAAAATTAGCATCCTCACAGTTTAATGATTCAAGTTTTGGTAGAAAGCGATCTGCCAAGTCTATTGCATTTGCTATGCCTGCAGAGAACAAGTTTGGCAACTAAAGTCACTAAAATGCTATTTTTCAATCTCAAAACCTACTACTGTGAAGAGAACTATACCTATAAGTATGCATCGAGAGAAAGGTAAAGTTGTAAGCATGAAAAGATCATGAAGAACAGAGCTATCTTTAGTTATAAGATAATCCATCTCATCAGCGACTATCAACCTGTAAAACTAGAAATTGTGTAAAAATGAGCTCAGCATGGTAAAAGAGGGAGAAAGGAAGTTCATATAACCAGAACAATTATATTGTGATATCTACAAAACATGACACATGACATGAAGGGTCAAATTTAGTGTTTCTTACATCATTCTTCCAGATGATTGCCCTTTTTGAGAAAATATCTTCTGGAGATGCTGGAGAGGTGAGAAATTTTTTATCTTGCTGGTTGGTCTGAACTTCACAAGCATCTGTAATTATCATTGAAATATTGCAATATAAATGAAATGATTGCATAATTCTATGGCCAGGTCATACAATACTTTATGTCTGGTGCTGTACCTTGCTGAAAATTTCAGTCGTGCTAGTTAGAGAAGTGCAGTTAATGGTCAAAATATCTGGTGACTGAATTCCCTCCTGTCAATTTGATCAGAAAGTAAAAGAATAAGACTGAGAGGACTTGCTTTGAAGATAAATCCAGATTAGGCAAATGGCGTAACAAAGATAGTTTAAGTCATCAACAATACAGAAGAAGCTCCAAACTCTGCAGCAACATTTTATGACATTTAACTTATGAGGAGACTGGTAAATTCCATTGGCAATCAGGCCCACCCTACATAGTTGAAGATGTCACTTGTTGAAAGCACTACGTATACAACAATATGTTAGGATGTGATGTGGACAGAAGTTAGTTCAACTGATTAGTGGAAAGTGTCAGCAAGATTGATTTTATAATATAAACAATAAAATATTACAAGTTACTCATGATTCGTTTTAATCCTTTGTCAACAATATATCCCATTAGATCAAAGTACAATTTGCAGTAACAGGTAACAAAACCAACTTCTATGTAATCACAAACTCATAATACCCTTCATAGACATCAGGATTAGCAAGATTTGTGTTCCTCCTTGCTCTATATAATGGACAAATACAACCAACAGCACAAAATTCATGCTTCACATCTGAAGTTAATGAAGTTCCTGCAACTCTTCATTGTGCAGCCTATGACACATCAATGACTTATTACAACAATCTAATCCAAAAAAAAAAAATCAGAACTTATAATTTGGCATACACAATATGGTTTAAGGAAAATCCAAGTGCCTTCAAAAGTAGGAATAAAGTTTTTGCTTGCTCAGTGTACACGAAACCACCAAACTCAGGTATAAAAGAATAAGCAGCAGTACCTCTTTAGACCACACAAGCAGATGCTCTTGCACCTTGCCAATTGACAATGTTTTTCCAGTTCCTGGACATCCGCATACATAAAGGCTGCCAGCTTTACTTTGTTGAATGCAGGCTTTGCAAAAATCAATGACCCTTTTCTGCTCCACTTCACGGCAGACCACATTGGCTGGTGGTGTTGCCAAATGCAGTGCTTGCTTTGCTGCTTGCATCTGCGCAGGGTCTGCAAATGATCGATCACATGCCACATCTCAGAATTCAGATGCTAGTCAACAGAAGGAACGAGATGCGAAGATCACAGTATTATAAAAAAAAGGTGAATTAATTAAAAGAAATGTATCAACGCAAAATCACCAACGTAATTACTACGAATCTGATTACAAGGAATCACAGATGTCTGTTTAGATCAATTGCCCATAGATTCTCTAAGAAAGATGATCGCATGATACAACGGTTAAGGTAAATTTTCTGAAAAATTATAGAAAATAATTGTATAACTTACCTCTCGGATTCCACTTTGGCTTCTGGTTAGAAGGACCAAAGAGTCTTTTCCTGGGTGATTTAGGCGAACCTAATTGCTTTCCGTTGGCAAGAGACCCGTTGTGCTGCAGAAGCACCAGTTCGGGAACATGTGATCGCGTGGTGAGAAGCCATCGACCACTAAATAAGGAATTAATTTGAATCTAAACATTGAAAGACCGACTCGCTCACTTTTCCTATGCAGTTTTCTTCTCGATCACCGTTGCATCTGCGCGGGGATCTCCGTTTAGCCGGCTGCTGATCCTTGATCGGGCTCTCGCTGGCGCAATCAGATCTCGACCGTTTCCTGCTCGGTGTAGAGTCCGCCCTCGTCTTCGTCTCTCCTGGGACCTTGGCAGCTGGGGATCCACCGAGAGATGCGGGGCTTCGGTTCATGGTCATCGTAGGGCGCGTAGCGGAAGCAGTTGGCTGAAGAACAGAAGACGGCAACTCCAGATCTGCTTCTGCCTTCCTGATCGATCCAATGGGAAAGGGAAGAGGAGCTGAGGAGATGAAAAAGATTAGGGTTCTCGTCGTTTGCGCGGGAAATGGATGGAGCAGTCCTGTTTCTCCCGCCATGAACGCTTCGTTTTTGTGGCGGGACCGCAAGGGTGTAAACGGGTCGGATACTTTCTGATAACACCGTCAAATCCGGCCCGGAGATGGGGGAGGGGGAACTCATCCGTTGATGTTGGTTTGAGATCAGCCGTTGGGTCTCATCTAACGGCAGAAAACGCATCAAGTATGGCCATCCAAATGATACATGAAATGTAATATAGAGTCGGATCATGTCGTTACCGGATCGGATCGCCCTCCAACCCGGTCATGAGTCGGACGCATTCGAGACATCGCATCTGGCCCCTAAATTAAGGATAGGAACATAATTAAAATAGGCATAATAAATCCAAACGAACGAAATAATGTATCCAAATTATGAGCATATGATATTAATAAATGTGCAGAGAACCAAGAAAACTATTTTTAAGCGGATAAATAGTGGTTTTGCATTTGCATACATTTTGAAGTGGAAAATTATAATCTTCATCGTAGTTGTTATCATGTTTTTAACTCACCGGAATTTCTTTTTTCTTTTCCCCTAAATTGCATGTATAGTGAAATCTTTTTTAGTATTTTAATCAATCATTTCATATATTGAAAATGAAAAGAATTTTTTGTAATAAGTATAGAATCACGATGGGATGGAAAGAAGTTTACTCGAGTATATAAAAGATTTATGTCTTATATACTACGTAGACAACTTTATGTCGAGTGCATTCGATGAGATCCTCGAATGATTAAGTCGGGTTAGGTTTATTTGTGAGTAAAAAATAATTTAATTTAGTTAATTTAAAATTAAAATATAGAAAGATAATTTAATATAATATTTGTTTTATAATCATCATTAATTACATAATATCAAATACCTTTATGATAAACATTTTTTTTATATGTCAAGTTCGAGTGTTCATATTGTCAATTTT
Organism: Musa acuminata AAA Group; assembly: GCF_036884655.1. Taxonomy (NCBI): domain Eukaryota; kingdom Viridiplantae; phylum Streptophyta; class Magnoliopsida; order Zingiberales; family Musaceae; genus Musa; species Musa acuminata. The sequence goes on from NC_088332.1 coordinate 44,587,522, forward strand.
TGATTGGATACTGTGTATTGAATAATTGTTATTTACTTTTTTATTGTATTTTCAGGTTATGACTTTTATGTGCCTAACATAACGACGGTTGTTACTTATATACAAATGTTTGGAAGGCCCCATCGGATACTTGGATACTAATATTTGGGCAAATACATTATTCACGAGATGTTTTACTTAATTATAATATATCGAATATTATAATCTATTATGATTGAGAAAATGTTTCATCTGGTTAAGATGGAGATACCTAATCATATTTGACATTTATATGTGAAAGTGATCAAGAAATCATTATTTATATTGAAAAAGATATTTTATAAATTATTTATAACGAAAAAGATATTTATAAATTTTCTTCTCATCATTAATGACGATAAGTTTTCTCTTGAAAGACAATCGTAAACTTTTCCTCTCATCATTGATGGTGAGAACGATAATTGCAAGCCATGGTCGAAACACTTAACCTGTTTCCTCGTCCGACGATAAGGGGGAGTGTTATCTATGTAATGCATCGATCAACCGAGATCAAAACCCCAATCTTGACTTGGACCTACGAAAAAAAATAGCTCATTCTAACCCTTTGGTTGGAAGGGGATCTGCCAACTTTGAAGCCCTCGTAAGTGACCAAGTAGTAGCCACTTTTTCTCTTACATAATAAAAATAAATCACAAAAAATTTGCAGGTCGAAGTAATATTGGCATGCCAGCATTTCTCAATGAACACTATTAGATAGTGCTATGAGTTTGGCACCATATGAGAATGAGATATCTTCCATCACTATAGGCAAGACATCATCATTGAGGGGAAGATGCAGTCTTGTTTTGAGGGCATCACGAAATAAGCAAAGAGACCTCGATGTGAGATCGAATAGACGTTAATTGGGTCGGGGGACTTGCAAGTCGAACTCGATTGAGATAGAATAGTTAGCTCGCAGGTGATCCAGAAGTGGTGCACTCACCACTAAATCACAGTTATGCGAGTTTTTCATAGACTCTAAGTCCCGAAGAACTTTCGGGTTCATAAGAACTACCACTCTTGAGAAAAAGGAGGTCAGGACTTTCTCTACCCTTTAGTTGTCCAAAGATTAAGTGTAAACCTCGATCGTCTAATAGTTGATAGATTAAGAGGAACTTATACAAGAAAATAGAGACATCTCGACCCGAGGAAATTTAGATGCAAAATAATAGAAGATAAAATTGTTGTCAAACTAATGTCGAGACTACAAGTGACTTAAAAACCAACTCACGTTTCAGGGAATCGGAACGGAGCAAATAAGATTTTTAAGGAGGCCCTGGAGGCACAAATGGAGGAATGAACCTCACCAATAAGATGAAGAAGGATTTATAGAGAGGAAGCCAACCTATTTCCTCTCATGATTGAGACAAGTGTCCCATCGGGACACTTCTTAAGAGACATCGATGACTTAAGGATTCAAAAAGCATTGAAGAACGGATTCAAAATATGCTAGACGAAGGATTCGAAAAGTGCTAGATAAGAGATTTGAAACATACTAGACAAAAGATTCAAAATGTGCTATATGGGCTTATGAGGTATAAAAATCCACTATGGCAAAGGCATAAGGCCAAATGCGCTTGAGACGCGTGAAGAAAAATCTACCACGACGGAGGTATAAGGTTAAAAGTGCTTGAGACACATGAGTTAGGAAAAGCCAACACACGTGAAGATAAATCCACTGTGATAGAGGTGCAAGACCAAATGCGCTCGAGACGCTTGAGTTGAGAAAAACCCAACCCATATAAAAAAATAATCGGCCGTGGTGAAGGCATAAGGCAAAATACGCTTAAGATGTATGAGTCAGAAAAACCCTACCTACGTAAAAAAAATCTATCATGGTGGAGGCACAAAGCTAACCGTGCCCTAGACGTATGAGTCAAGAAGTCTCGACCAGTACGAAAAAAAATTTGTCATAGTAGAAACAAGGTAAAACGTGTCCGAGGCACATGTGTCGGAACAACCTGGCCCATGAGAGCAAATTTCAAACACTCATATGCCTGGAAGTATGCTTTTGTTAGGGGGGATAAATAATAGGAGATATGACTAATCATCTAATATATCATTGCCACGTAATGCTTAAAGAGGAAAGAGAAGGCAAAATTTTATTCTTGTAGATGATGAGAAAGACATTCGAAGCTTCATTCGTACCCTTTATACTCATATATAAAAACTCATCTTTTAATACAAAGAAATATATGATTTTTTTATTATTCCTATTTATACTTGTATACGACGAATTATTAGTTAGTGTGTCGGACGGATTAGATCAGAAAACTTCTACCGATCTCAATCTTAATGCAAGTGACATCTAAGGAACTTGACATCAATGAATATAAATTTAAATTATGTCTAGTTAATTAAGACATTAATGATATTTTTCCTGAATACATTGTACACGATAGATTGTTTACAATACTATGATGATTTGTAACTCTCTCGTAGACAGCCGACCTGCTCCTTCGACTTGCAAAAACATGAGAGGGGCACCGAAGGGTGATGACACTGAGAGATGGATTTAGGCTTATTTTCCATGGTTCTTTTTCTTCTCTCCCCCTGTCCTCTCCCCGTGGCGGTCTACACCCTTTAATGCTACTATCTTGGTGCGTCCTTCCAGGATACATTGTACCATGGCATGTTTTCGGAGGACGTCACTTTCCTTGCTCGGATGTGGGTTGCACCATTTTGATCGCAATGCTAACGTTTTCTGGATTAACATTTTGCATTCGTGTATAGAAAAAATGTGAAATATAATTATTCTCAGATGTTCAATAACAAAGTCAATTTGTAGGTCTAACCTTGGAATCTGCTGCCGTAAGGAAGGCACAATAAATTCCATCGCGAGGAGTAAGTGAGAACTGCGCTTTTCTTTTCTTTAGAAAAATACTTTATTGCTCAACAACTATGTAGAAATCTTACAAAGAAGCTTATAATATAATCCCTTTTCAGTACGTGAAAGAGACTCCTTGCGAAAACAGAAACGTAATGACCAATAGAAGCACATACAAACGAACAAATTGATGGACGAACGATGATCACCAGTAGCATCGTGGACGAAACATGACGTTGTTGTCGTGCGGCTCTCCCGCCTTTAAGCAGCGACAGCGGTGGTGGTAGCAGTCGATGAAACACTCACTTGATCCGGAGACGAGCACGGATGGCGGGCGTCGTCGCCGTGGCTTCTTGGTCGCACGTAGACTCGAAGCCCGTTCTTCATGAAGAGGGTGAGGGACATCTTCTGCTGCACCCGGTGGCCCGGCACGAGCTCCAGGCGGTAGCGGAGCAGCACCGCTGATGCGATGGACTTCATTTGGAGGTCGGCCAGATCCTTCCCCAGGCACGTCCTCGGCCCGCCGTTGAACGCCACGAACTGATATGGGTCCTTGGCCGGCTCGAATCGGTCCCCCTCGGCCGACAGCCACCTCTCTGGACGGAACTCTCTGCAGTCCTTCCCCCATATCGACTCCATTCTCCCCACTGAGTAGATGGAGTAGGTGACGGTCGAACCCGCCGGCACTACGGTCCCGTCCGGCAAGACGTCGTCGGCGACCACGTACTTGGTGTCCTGCGGCACTGACGGGTACAGTCGCAGGGTCTCCTGCAGTGCCGCCTTCAGGTGCACCAGCCGGTCCAGCTCGTCGAATCTCATCGGCTCCGCTAACCACGTGGCTGTGTCCGGCCCGCGCGTATCCGTCAGTACCGCCGTCATCTCGTCCACAAGCTTCTTCTCCACGTCGGGCCGCCGCATTACAGTCCAGAAGAACCAGCTGAGGGCGACGGATGAGGTGTCGCGCCCGGCGAGCAAGAAATTGAGGGCGATACGCTGGAGAACCGAGGACGAGAAGGCGTTGCCGTCGGCGTCGCGCTTCTTCATGAACCGGGAGAGCAGGTCGTCGGAGGGGGCTAGCTTGCGCTCCGCGATGGCCGTGGCCATGTGCTGGTCGACTACCTCGAGGCTCTTCCGCAGCCTCTGTTCGCTTCCGAGGCGCAGGGCCTTCTTCAAGCGCCAGAAGAAGCCAGGGAACAGCAAGCGCTGGAGGGTGGCCTCGGTGGCAGCGTCGAAGGCCGCGGTGAAGGCGTTGTGGGGGAGGCCTGGGGACAGCGTCTCGGGGTCCTTGCCAAAGGTGAGACCGCAGATGTTGTCGAAGGTGAGGCGGAGGAGGAGGTCCTGGAGGTCGACGGCTTTCCCGTCACCGCAGCGGTCAGCAAGGATGCGCCAGAGGCGGTCCTTAATGGAGCGGTTCGTCCATCGGGCCATGGCTTGGCGAAGGGTGCGGGTGGTAAACTCGAGGGCGGCGGTCTTGCGCTGGATGAGCCACGTCTCGCCGTCGGAGTTGAAGATGCCGCGGCCGAGCAGGTCGTGGAAGGCGGCCTGCATCTGGGGGCCCTTGGGGTAGTTCTCGAAGCGGCTGCGCAGGACGTGCTCCAAGTTCCGGGGGTGGCAAGTGACCGTCACCAGCCCCTGACGGCGAGCAAGGAGAGGCAGCGGCAGGATGCAGGTCTGGTAGGTGGCAGCTTCGCCGGTGGCCCGGAGGTTGTCGGAGATCCAGTCGTGCATGCGGGCACGGTTGGCGACGAGACCCGGAAGGCTGCCCAAAAATGGCCACACCTTGGGGCCGTTCAGCCGCCGCGTGAGCGCCCAGAACCACGTAAGGTAGGTCGACACCGCCAAAGCCACCACGAGCGCCGCCAGCAGCAAGCGGAGGCTATCACCTTCTACTTGCCGCTGCTGCTGCTGTTGGATCGCTTGGATAATTCCTGCCATTGCCAAATGCCTTGTGGTTGTAATCGGATGGTGCTATATCAAGCACTGTCCGATGAAGATGGGAGCAATGTTCTCAGTGCTCGTGATACTTATATAGTCTCAACCAGCGCTGCGACGACAGAGGGAGTAATATAGGGTTGTTGGGAAAGAAAACGAAGCAGAGCTTCTCTCATAAGACATTTCTTGCAGCGGTACCAGACTTCATAGGTCATACCAACCATGGAAGAAAGTCTCTGGACGAATTGATAGACTGAGCAGGACAGTGTAGCCTTTTAGAGTTGACAAGAAGTGAAGTGTCCCTCTGGTGCACGATTTATTTGCACGGGGAACACTCAGACGACACCCTTTTCCTTTAAAAGACGGCTTTGAAAGAAAGAGTGCGCTTTGGTTGATCCGTCCAACCAAATCAAATCCGTGGGTCTGGAGAAAGGGGTTCTGGAGAAGCCATGAGCGAAAGGGTTGAGTATGAATGAGACAACCCAATCGTTTCACCTTTTGGTCTCAGCGGAATCGTATGAACTTAGAGCACGCAATTCGATGGTAGATTTATATGAACTCTGCTAAGCGAAACGTATGGAAGAATGTGCCATATGGAAGCATGGATGAAGTATCAAAAAATCACACACCACGAAAATACGGCTACAAAACGGTTCAAATGCGTCCGATAATGTCGCTTGAAGAATATGAATCACACGATTTCGCCGTTGCACAAATCTCAAGGCAAGGTGCAAGATAGTCTTTTGGGATTGGCTGGGGGGTGCTTGTGAGCGTGAAGCATACGTCACGAAAAGTGGGATCCGCCTCCTTTTCTACCTGTCCCGTCGTTGGACGCGTTCTTTGGCCCACAGGTGGCTCCCGCAAATCTAAAAATAAATATATTCTCAATATACATACATATATATATATATAATTGATAAAAAAATTTATAAATTATTGATTTTTCGAAAGTTGCACATGCTAAAATTAAATTCAGAGGAATAAATATGTGAGAAATATCTATGAAATTTTGCCAAACAAAAATAGTGTTTCTGCAAGCGGAGGAGGAAACAAAATCCATTCAACGATCGGAAGGGGACAGGTGGCACGCGGGAATTGGACGGAGGAGCAAGACCGAGATTTGGGGCTGGGAAGAAGAAGAGGGTGGATTAGGCGGTGACGGCGGTGGCACACAACATGTTCCACCCAAAGCCAAAACGGAGAGCATATGCTCCTTTCTTATTCGCTCCTCCGGCGAGAATATACCTCTCCTTGGAGGAGCGCCTTCTCAAAACCCTCCCCACTCCAAACAAAGACAAGCCCTCGTCGCCCCTCCCCGCCTCTCATCTTTGCCTGTTCTTTCGTGGCCCTGCGAGTTGAATTGTAGGCAACCCAACCCCTCCTAATCTCCGATTACATCCCTTCATCACACATGATTCCCGCTGACTCACTACTTCGTACAAACCATCTCCGCTCTCCGGCCGTCACCCCTTCTCCGCCGACGCACCTCCTTAGCTTCCATTACCCCCCTGCTTCTTCCCCTTCTCTTAGCTTCTCGTCGTCGTCTTTTCCGAGGGAGCTGCGGATCGCCTTGCGGCGAGGGAGGCGGAAAATTGGGGCCTACGCCGAGATGAGCAAGAAGATGGTCATTGAAGAGGTGAAGGAGGACGAGGAGGAGGAAGAAACGCCGCCCATGATCTTGGAGGATCAAGAGGGTAACTCTAAGCCTCGCCGCATTGCCCTCTTCGTCGAGCCCTCCCCCTTCGCGTAAGTTCTCGTTTCCATCCTTGCTCAATTTTGGAACCCTTTTTTAGTTGTCTTGGTAAAGGAACTTCGTTCTCTTTTACTTTCTGTGGTTTGTCAAGATACAATCTTGGAGCGAAGTGGGTTTGATCATTGCCTGCGATTCTTGTTAATCTTTTTTAGCTTTTCTACATGGTTTTTCTTGTACATTTTCAGGGATCAATCCTAAGGTACTTTAGTTTATCTGTTTATAGTTATCCTGATTTATGACTATCACTTCCGGAATCTAATTTTACTTACTAAACAAGAATAGTCAACATACCAAAAGAACTTGGTGATGATGCAGAGAAAACACCATATTAAGTCCATCTGTCCAAAAAAATCACATATGTACAATGATAAATTGATGTTGGGCTGACCGAAGCACCTTATAATGCTTTCTCTATCATTATACTTATCCATATTTTTTCTGATATAATGCTTATTTTTTCAGTAGGCTTGTGTCCAAATTAACCAACCTTGATTTTCCTAATAAATTGTTGCTTATAAGCTCATTATTCATTATTCTTTTTCAATTTCATGTTTGACAGTTATATTTCTGGATATAAGAACCGCTTCCAGAATTTCATCAAACATCTGCGTGAAATGGGGGATGAGGTCTATACTTCACCACATTCAACTTCATCTGAGACTCTTATTCATTTTATTGATCATATGCATTTTCTATGTTACTTTGGAAACACTGATTCTTGGGGTGTTAGCAAAGTAGTGAATGCCATCCTAACATTTGTAAAAAGAGTATCTTGGAAGTTTCTTTTACTGAGAGAAAGTTGTGTTTCTGAAGATTTTTTTAAACTGGTGCTTCGTGTAGGTCATTGTGGTGACTACCCATGAAGGGGTACCTCAGGAATTCTATGGCGCAAAGGTTATTGGTTCATGGAGGTACACAAAGTTCATTTTCCTATATTTGATGCACTATTGCTGTCTTAGAAGCAGATTCTCATGTACCTGAGCATGTTGCTTGTCGGACCATCATTTCCAACTGCTATTGAGACCTAAAAGGTTATGGACAATTTAATCATAGTGAATTATAAAAGGGCTATTTCCTTTGATTTTGATCATCCTCAAGTTACCTAAGGGTCTGTAATGTGCAAGCCTTGCTCCTATGATGTCACATATGTAAATCATATTGATCAGATTAGAAATGTCATGTCGCCCAAGTTGACTGAGCCATTTGTGGTTGTTCTCTGGTTGTGAACTTTCTATTATCCACCTCAGCAAGTTCAAATGACATATTTCATCTTAAGTTTGTATCTTAAGTAGCATTTATGTGGTAAGTTATTATTCAAGCAACTAACTTGTAAGAATATATAGAATATAAAGATGACATATTTCATCTTTAGTATATATTTTGTGACATTCACTTTACTCTTAACGTTTTTCTCAATGGTTAAAGTTCTTGTATTTTTGGTTTAGTTCTATCTGTAATTCTCAACTTCTTTGTTCAGCTTCCCCTGCCCATGGTATCAGAAAGTTCCACTTTCATTGGCACTGAGCCCTAGAATAATTTCAGAAGTGGCAAAGTTCAAGCCTGACATTATTCATGCATCTTCTCCAGGAATCATGGTATTCCTCATGTACTTAACTTAAACATGCATCTTCATTCATAGAAATGAGACTTTTTGCAGATTATGTCCTACTAACGCTGAGCATTTCTTCAGGTGTTTGGTGCTTTGGCAATTGCCAAATTGCTTTGTGTTCCAATAGTGATGTCATATCACACCCACGTTCCAATGTAAGTTTGTTTTTGCACTAAACTATGTAAATTTTGTTAACGTCACCAGCTCCTGCGCATTTTGATGTTCTGTTAGAACCAAATGACCAAGTTCTTCAATAGTCCACTACTAAGAACTGATTTGAAAAGGAATGCATGTCCTTGATAAGCACAAAGTTTATTTCTTTTTTTATTCTACCAGTATATTTGTGCTATTGTAAGTACGACTGCCTGTGCTCTTGATCCTAAGAAGAGCGTAATGCCAAATTGACATCATTTATGAGATGTTTGAATCTTTTTTCTAGCAATTTCTTTTCCCATAAAGAACTTCTTTACCTTCTTTTGGATGTCAGTCTATTAATCAAATTTAGTTGCCACAGTCTATTCTATTATTGGAGGCTGCATTCTCAAGTTAAAGAAACAGCTCCTTTTAATGACAAAATGTATCATTTATTGTTACAAATTTCTGACAGCTAAAGATTTGTTTCCAGAAAGATGTAATACTTATTTCACATATTTTTCATCTTTTAAAAGAAATTTTGAAGTTGGTAATCTGTTTTGCCTTTGATGGTTATTAAACATATGACAATCTTAATAATGCAAATGTATGAAATTTGTTTACCAAAGTAGCGTGAGAAGGAAAAGAAGAATGTAATCTTTACTTAAGATATATGTTACAGATAATTAATCTGTAGATATAAAGTGGTTGTCATGATATCTTGCTTCCAGGTAGCCCAAGTTTTATTGACCAAGATTTACTCCATTCCTCTAGTTAGCCCTCCCTTGCATCCATTTCCTTTTTTATTTTCTTCTTTAAGACATCAATGTCCTTCCTTTTGTTATTTCCTCTGATCAAGATTATGTGAATAAGAAAAGCTCCTTTAATAATGTCTGGGTTATTGCCTCCATCTATGTAATATTATCTGGTATAAACAAGATGGTTTTCTATTTAAGGAATTACTCCATATAAAGGTGGCACACCCCCAATCAAGTTCCTTGCTTTCACTAAAATGTATTTTAAATGTGTAACCAAATATAATGCTTTAATAGTGTCTTGCTTGCAACTTAGCTAGTATTTTCCTGTCATTGTCACAGATATATTCCCAGATATACATTCAGTTGGTTGGTGAAGCCCATGTGGTTGATAATAAGTAAGAAATCTATTTCTTGTTCTTTTCCCCAAAGCATAAGCTCCTTTAACACTGTTAATATGTTTCTAATTCTCTGATCTTTACTTCCAAGGGTTCCTTCATAGAGCTGCTGATCTTACTTTAGTGCCTTCAGCTGCTATTAGCAAGGATCTTATAGATGCTCATGTAGCAGCAGGTTAACAAATATTTTGTTGCAGAGCTGAGCTGCCTACCTTTGTTCCTCGTGTTATATTTCTCCTTTTGTGCTGACACATGCCTTTATTTTTCAACAGCTAACAAAATTCGCCTTTGGAACAAGGGTGTTGATTCAGATAACTTCCACCCTCGTTATCGGAGCCATGAAATGCGTATGAGGCTAAGGTAGCTCGCTGCACTCCACCAGCACACTGGCATGAGCAAGTTGACTTACAAAAGGACAGTGTTTGAAATACTTTAAATTTGTTTAATTTTGTTTGCCTCCTTTGCTAGTAATGGTGAACCAGAAAAGCCATTGTTAATTCATGTTGGACGATTAGGAGTTGAAAAGAGCTTGGATTTTCTGAAAAGGTTGGTTCTCCTTTGAGGCTTTCACGTTTAAACATATACTGGAATTAGAAATCATCTTTGTTTAGCTCATTTTCAGTTCTACTAATTTGGTTACTGGTGCTTTTTTTTTCCTTTTGACTTGTGACTCATATTCTTTAGGAATAAAAACATTAGGATGGACAGGCAAAGTGAACAAAGATTTGGGATAATTTACTATTCTCGGAGGGAAAAAAAAGAAACATAAAAGGATGATTTCCAAAAAAAAAAGAAGAAAGAGATTCTTCTCTAATTTTTCTTGTTTCCCTTTAATAGATTTTGAAGGAAAATACACTTTTCAATGGACTCTTTGGTCCAACCAAGCATAACTTCAGAGATGTGGATGAACCATCCACCTAATTGCGATTATTCGCCTATGAATTTTTTCCCGTGTTTACAAGAATATTAACTCATCGGCAATTTTATGATTGATCAGTGTTATGGATAGGCTGCCAGGAGTAAGAATTGCTTTCGTCGGAGATGGACCATATAGGTATTGCTACCCTTGCTTTGCTTTCTTTCTTTTCCCTCGGTTAGGAGGCTAACTCTGATAATACAAATGCCATGTTGTGAAGGACATTCTTTTCCCTCTGTTGTCTTTAACATGATGTCTCCAGATCCAAATAGCATGAATTTTGTTTTGATGATTCTTTGTTCCTGTTATAATAATGAAGGCATTACAGGATTTCTGATGATGTTATTTTAAGAAAATTACCATATCATCATCATCAACATAAACTTTGGCATGCCATTGTCAGGCTAAAGTTGCCACCACTTCCATTTCCATTGCAGGCATTCTTATAATTGATGGAATCTCATCAATGGACAAATCATTCTTATTAACTGATTCCAGGTTTGCTTGTGTTCTCTTTATCCATGCAGGCCTGAACTGGAAAAGATGTTCTCAGGTATGCCGGTGGTGTTCACTGGAATGCTGCAGGGAGTAGAGCTCTCGCAGGCATACGCCAGCGGGGATGTTTTCATGATGCCTTCGGAGTCGGAGACCCTTGGCTTCGTCGTGTTGGAGGCCATGTCGTCCGGAGTTCCCGTCGTAGCAGCCCGTGCCGGAGGAATTCCAGACATCATACCGGAGGAGCAGGAAGGGAAGACCAGCTTCCTCTTTGCTCCCGGCGACCTTGATGACTGCATGAGCAAGATCGAGCGGCTCCTGTCATGCAGGGAGTTCAGAGAAGCCATGGGCAAGGCGGCGCGGGAGGAGATGGAGAAGTACGACTGGAGAGCAGCGACGCGGAAGATACGAAACGAGCAGTACAATGCGGCAATCTGGTTCTGGAGGAAGAAGAGGGCTCAGCTTCTCGGACCGCTCCAACGGTTGGTCAGAAGGTTCTTCAAATCACCACAAATCAACTATGGTTGATATGTGCGTGCGCGATGGTCGCTCAATACCTTTACAAGTGTTACTGGACCAAGTCATTACTAATCTGACTGCTGCTTATGTTAATAATGTAACATGTGCAGCGAACTTACGCCAGATGGAAATGATCATAGTAACGCTAATAGATTGGATGATTAGATGTCTTTAGTAATATATCAGCGATAATACTATTAATGATGTGATACGCAAATTTACTGTATCCTATTTTCCCAGAGCGTCATGTTATTAGGAATTTACGACTCTTAATTCCCCTTGCAAATTGCTCTCAGCGACAATTCAGCGCATACAGCCTTCACTATATGACAGCGGCGCGTATCCGAACACGTCGGACTCGCAGTCGCCTGCATTTGATTTGGTTCGTCAACCGGTCCACATCAACGCGCCACATTCATTGACTCGTCCAATAATGGTGTAGTAATTTCCTCCCATCTTTGCTTAGTACACAACGCAACCACCCCCTCCGTCTCCTCTTCCCAGTCACCCCTTCCGTTTCGTCGGTACATCATCAAGCCCTCTTTTCCCCATCATCGCCTCGTATGCTGTAAACCCTCTATTCCTCCCTCCCTCCCTCTTTGCTCCTCTCTTTACCTACCATTGTCTCTCTCTCTCTCTCTCTCTCTCTTGCCCGGTCTCTTGAGCGAGTTGGTCATAAGGGCAGGGAGGGACAGGGCGGTGGTAGGGAGGGATGTCGGACGCGCTCATCAACGGGTTGGCCGGCGCCGGTGGTGGGATCATCGCACAGCTCATCACCTACCCCTTGCAAACCGTACTCCTTTTATCCTTTCTTGATCAGTTTCTGTTTTGGGTTTTTGTAATTGATCTTTCGTCAAATTGATCTCTCATATGAATCGGATCGTCTCAGGTGAACACCCGTCAACAGACCGAGCGCGATCCGTCCAAGTTCGACGCAAGGGATGGCGTCGTGCGGCAGATGCTGGAGGTACGTTCCACCGTCTTCCCTTGATTTTGGAGATCTTTTTGTTCCGTGTATTTTTAGGCGACCTGCATTGGTCGGGGGTAACCTGCTTGATCGCAGGTGGTGCAGCAAGAGGGATGGGAGCGGCTCTATGGTGGGCTTGCGCCGTCGGTGGTCGGCACGGCGGCTTCCCAGGTTGGTTTGCCAACGCTGCCTCTCTTCTCATTGGCCCTTTCTAGTTGACAAGCTTGCTTGTGCGGTCCCACCTTTCCCTTTACCTTCTTCCCGTGTTTGTTATGGGCTTCCCGTCCTTATCGATTACAATCACGTTGGTTGCATTTCTTTTTCTTTCTTCCTGTGATGGCAGCTTGTGTCCGGTTGGCTGGTTCTTGACCAGGTCCAGTTGCTACTAGTACTGTCTCGGGTCGAAGTTTTAGGATCAGGACGACTGCTGTGTATAGACATGATTTCTATTCCATTTATTCTTTCAGTGTAACTTGCCACCTTGAATGAGATGATCATTTGATTAAGAATGTTGCTTGATGTGTTGTATTGACTAATAAAGACAATTTAGCAGCATCTCTCCATAATTAAGACAAGATTCCAATTTCTCCTTGTTTCTGTTTCTGAGGTCGGCAAAGGCTTGGAAGCTAATTTTATACAGCTAAATGGCAGCAATTCTTCACGCTGTTGGTATTCTTCACACACTGCATGGCTCCAATAACATGAAGAAAGGTCTTCTTACCACTTGTTACCAAGGTCGGTTCTGTCCCCTAGGTTTGCATTGTCATGACATCAGGAACCACTTGAGTTTCGTTGGCACTATGAAATAGTTTGTGTATAAAAGAAAAAGTTCATTGTCGAAAGCATGTTTCTCATGGGAACTGAGCCCTAGGTTGATGCTGCTATAATTTGAGGCTGATGAATCTTATAATGCAGAAGCTTAAGATTGTAATGGGGGATGGTTGTCATAAAGGCTACGACTTTCTTGGAAACCTTTCTTCTATGGGATTATCTACCCATTATGTGGTGACTTTGGATTTCTTGGCTTTGACTTGATCCGGTTATATGTTGTCTAGATCTGGTTATATGTTGCCTAGCCAACAGAAAAAAAACTTTCTGACCAAATTATGCTTATGTTTTTCTGCTTGTTTGCTTGCTATTGTCTTTTGGATTCATTATGCAAGTGCCTTTGCACCAACTGCATGCTTTTGTAGCTTGCTGTTTTCATTGTATTTAACTTGCATAATTATAAGTTTGTTAACTACCAGAATAATTTTAAGTTTTTTCCACACAAGGCTTTAATGTTGAATTTGTTTTTCTTGTACAGGGTGTTTATTACTATTTCTATCAAATATTTAGGAACAGGGCAGAAAATGCTGCTCAAGATCGCTGGAAGAAAGGCATTGGTGATGGATCTGTAGGCATGTTCCAGTCACTTGTTGTTGCTGCACTTGCAGGGTGATTAACAAGGACATTGGTTTCTTATTCAAAATTTTTAGTGTACTACCGGAGTTGGATGTTACACTGCTATTTCTTGCCATGTCTTGCTTAATATATTATGATTATGTTGTATTACTTTGCAAGATGGTTCCTACGAATAGTTTGACAGAGAACCTTCTTAATTTCAGCACCATCCTTAGTGTAATATATTTAACTTGATGTACAATTAGCTGTTTACTAAGTTTCTCACCATTTTCATGTTTGCAGATGTGTAAATGTTTTACTGACAAATCCTATCTGGGTAGTAGTTACTCGTATGCAGGTAACAAACTAGTTTGGTCTTTGGTCATTTCTAGTTTTTTCATTGTTGTGTCTTCTTTTTCAGCACTATCATGCATAATCCCGGGTTACCTCAATGTTGAAATAGTTGCCAAGATTTACTTCGCCTACACGATGACTTGCTAATATGTGAAATTATGCAGACTCACAAGAAGAAAAGTAACAGATCACCTAATCATGTTCTACGATCTCTTCCTGATGAAGCAATTCAGCTTGCAGTTGTTGAGCATCAACCATACAGAACTAGCCATGTGGTATGCATAAGTTGGTTGTCTGTACTCTTCACCAGTACGGTATCTAATATTACTGTCTAGGATAAGTATAAAGCTTAATTGTATTGGTATGTTTTTTCCCATTGAAGTACAGGAATGGTTGCGCTGACATTGTTAGTTGTATAGAAGGGAGACCAAGACTTTTAACTTTTAATTCCATTATAGATACTAGAGCATAGCACATGCTTTGCATGTTAAGAATGGTGGAAACTTGGATAAGGTAGATGACATATTTATACTACAATGCACATAGTTGTTAGGAGAGACCCTTGCATTATATATAGAAATAATTCTTAAGTACTTGTTCGAGGCATGTCACGATACCTCCTTAAATAGTCCTTTTTGCTGAATTTATAAATGAACCACAAATACAATTAGATAAGATTGTGAAAAGGGGTGAAAAATATTGTGCAGTCTATTGTAAAGAGGTCAATTCTATCTTCTAAAGCCATCATATAGTTGATCATTTAGTATACCACAATATAGGCAAACACATATTAGACATTAGGAAACTTATTTGAATAGGTCAATTTGCTGTTTCTTAACAATGTACAATATATGCACAAGTCTCCTCAGTATCACAAATGTTTGTATCAGAATTATGTAGCATGGCCTTGTGCACAAGATTTGAGTTACTTTGAAATCCAGTGCAATGAGGCTCTATCCATCATTTTAACCTAGAGGACTACCAAGTTAGGATAGAATAAGTCTGCTCATGCGGGATCTGCTGGTGGTGGTTTTATAATTCTGTAAATGCTGCCAAATGCTTCTGAAAACTACCAGCAACTTAAGGACAACGTTTGCAAAAATTACTAGAGGTATATTAAGGATCTTAAAGTCTATCTTGTCGTGATGGGCAATTTCATGATTAGATTGGTCATGAAAACTTAAGTTGTTTACAGAAAGAAAATACCTCAAACTTTTAACATTGACATTGGTACTGATATATGTGACATGAGCGAACTGTCTCCATAATCAGGAGTCAAGACCAATGACAAATGATACATGGGTCCGTTTGGTGTAACTATCTTTTGAAAGGATAGACACTTTCATAGACACTTTCCTTAGTTAACATCTTTTACAATTTACTGGGATCAACTTTTCAATCTGAACTTTGTTCTAGAGAAAGGCATTCTCTCCTAGCTAGTGATAGGATTCATATAACTAGCCCATGAAGATAATGGCAGCACTGGGTAATTATCCTAAAAATGCTCTTGGGCTCTGAAGCGTTATAGATAGTTATTAAATGTTCCATGTAGATCTATCATTAAAATCTTATGAATCTGAGGCAAAGATTGTGTTTGGTACTGGTAATACTACACGGTAGGAAACTTCCTTGCCATTTCCCACAAATATATAATGAATTTTTTCAGTGACATTATGGACCATAGGTGTATTAACATTATTTCAAAATGACATTTTACTCTTTAAGGTTGATTTGCTAGAATGAACTCAGATTCATCTGCTCATCTGCTCATGTAGATCTATCGCTAGTACCATGCATGTTCCAAGAGTTGTTTCAGAAATAAATTTTGAAGTTCCTTTTGTTCTTAGTTGCCCCCTATTTTCTTCCTGTGCTCCTTGGTTTCAGAATACATGGTTTGTATATTGCAGCCATATTTCTTCTATTGTCTTGATACTGAAGTTTCTTAATTATGGCCATAGCATCTCACATATCGATCAGTTTCTTGCAAAATCTGTAATTCCGTGAAGGTCTTGAAATATATCTGCCCATATCCTTCTTTCATATTTCATTTACGAGTCTTGTCAGGACAATTTCTGTGTTTCTCTTCTTTTTACATATTTCTCTTCTGTCAAGTTCAGTCTGGCTAGTTTATTGACTCAGGATTTTTTTTTCCCAATGCAGGTTCAAGAACTCTATGATGAAGCTGGATTTTGGGGCTTCTGGAAGGGTGTAATTCCTACACTAATAATGGTCAGTAGAAAATAAACAGATTTTGAATTTCAATTGATGAGGTCTCAGTTGTGCACCTGTTTCAGGTTAGCAATCCTTCTATCCAGTTCATGATATATGAAACTCTTTTAAAAAAGATCAAGAGAAAACGATCTACAAACACCAAAGGTGCTGAAGGATTAACTGCTCTTGAGGTAGACCTTTATCATATCTGACGTAACTTATTGAGAATTCATTAGTAGAATTTGAATGTATTCATCTTGGTTTATGCAAGTTATTTGAATTGGTAAAGTCTCTGGTGACCTGTTATCTTTGTTTCTTCTCAATAATCTTTATTCTGTATAATTTAATTCATATTAACTCTAGTGGGGGCACACCTTGGTTTATCAATTCTTCCATAATATTTGCTTTATTTATTGCAGTCGTTACTTGGGTCTGTTATGAAATAATCTAGTATATCGGGGAAAAGTTGAATGAACGTGGCCATCCTCATACCAAGCATAAATACTACAAGTGTGCTTCATGTCAGTGTGTTTTAAACCACTTATTTTTAAGATTACAAGATATGTTTTCAAATTATATTAGATAATATGTATCACCTACAGTTATGGTATAGATTTATGATTCTTCAATAATCTACATAAGGTTTGTAGATGTTATGTGGACTTTTGAGTTGCTACAATGATAATTTTCTTAATATTTCCTATATGTAGTTGAAGTGCCTTTTTTGAACGGCTCTTATTTGTTTACATGATCGATATGCTTCTAGTAAGTTATGATGTGATGATCATAGATTGTCTAAAATATACATCAGCCTGAGCTATATGTAAAAATATATATAATTGATTTTCTGTTCATTTCGTTTCATGTCATAGTTATTTAAAATGTGTCACCATTATCGATGTGTCAGGATCATACCGTGCTTGTGTTGGTGCCCATGTGTGTTGGGCCGCTGTCTGTCCTCTTTAATGCATTCAAAATCAACCATACAATTACAAGTATATTGCAACATTTCATTAAAGATCTGACTACACCATAGAGTAAATGACAACGTCCAGATTTTTCTTGGTGTTTATATGTATCAATGCACTGATGCTGGAAATAACTCGTAACAGATTTTCCTTCTTGGAGCCGTTGCCAAACTTGGAGCTACTGTTGTTACATATCCCCTATTAGTGGTGAAGGTGATGAGATTCATAAATTGATTCAATGGCTGCTTTTATCGTTCATTCATCATCCACAAATGATCAATTTTAGAGTATTCTCTGGGGATGTTTGTCCCTTTCATCTTGTTGAAGATCTAAATTGATAAGGCAAGATATGTCGTTTCTTTCCAGGCAAGGCTGCAAGCAAAACGAGGACTTGATGATGATAAGAGGCGTCAATATACAGGTCTTCATATCATGCCTATGCATTTTACATTCAGTGAAGTTCTGAAGTGTAATTCACCTTTTAATAAAATATTCACTTTACAGTGGTTATTTTGGGTTTCATAAATACATATAGATGTATAGATATATGTTTCTTATTTTGGTCATAGGAATTAGATGTATAAATATTCACTTCATGATGTATAGATATATGTTTCTTATCTTAGTCAAATCATGTGTTGCTTCCCCGATTACTCACCTTTAATTTATTATTATTATTTTTAAATCTGAAGGTACATTTGATGCCATCACAAAAATGATGCGCTATGAAGGTCTTTCATGTTTCTATAAAGGAATGGGCACAAAAATAGTCCAGAGCGTATTTGCTGCAGCAGTTCTGTTTATGGTGAAGGAGGAGCTGGTAAAAGCAACCCGGTTATTGGTTACAGGAGAGCTTAGCAATTCAAAGTTGAGACCACCTTAATGGCCTTCATATCTGGTTATATTTTCTATTCGTTTGTCGTTAGCAGGCATTGGAAACAATTAGTTACACGAATTGTAATTACTAAACCAATAATTTATGGTGCTTTATTGTAGAATATGCACACAGAAAACAAAGCTATACTTTGTGACTATTTAGCTGGAGGACTATAACACTGAAATAAACAGCATCCAATATTTTTTTCCGGAGTAGTTTTATGATTTGATCCAAAATGTTGCAGTATTTCTCTTGTCAGGCTGCCTACCATTTTCTGAATTATTTGTTTCTGTGCACGTGCTCTCCGGCCCGGCGGCGGTGTGGTCTTTGTCCCCGAGCCCCGCGACTAGTGTCAAAAGCAATCGCATAGAGAAGCACCTTCGCCCTGTCCACCGTTCTCGCCAACGTCGTCGATGCCCTCGTGGTATAGGACTTCGGCTCGGAGTTTGTGACGGTCATGCGTAGGTGGGGGGTTGGACCCCAAGCGGAAGGCCATGTTCCTGATGATGGAGGCGTCGGATAACAGCCTGCTCTCTTGCAGGAACATCGGGACGATCAAGATGCTCACCATTAGGATATTGAGCCTGTTTGACATCCTTGACTCGGAGAAATTGAAACCCACCAAGTCGGGTCGTGGACTATCTTAACTCAATGTATGGGGAAAATGTTGAAGAGGTGGAATAAGAAAAACAAAAGAAGCTGATAAAGGGTGAAAAAAAAGGAGACAAAAAGCTACACCTAAAGAGTAATTTTTATTCTTTCTCTTCTTCAAATTTAGAAAAAAGAGGCAAAGAGATTTCACTCTAGAGTTGCATATTCTTCAAACAAGTTTATGCATATTTTCGGATGGTAGTGTAGTTTTATTCTTTCTCTTCTTTTAGTTTGATCATGCAATACAACAATGATCTGAGGGGAACTTATTCTTTGTTGGCTTTCAGGAGACGAATAAGATGACACCGATCCAACTCATTGTCATGTGGTAAGGTCATAAGGGTTCCTTCTGGCCGGGTTGTGCAGTGTAAGTCGGAGTGCCTTCCATCGTGAAGAGGATTGCGTGGTTGAAGCTGTCCTCGATGTAAGTTCCGTTGTTCCTAGCTGTTAAAGCTTTACAATCTTAAGAGATTGTTTGATTCTAAGTTACCATTGGCAACTGCATTCATCTATCTTGAGTTATTTACTTGGGCATCGAATTGATCAGTTCGAAAACTTCTCTTGACCCAAGTATGAATCACGATACTCACCCTTGGGGAGTTGGATACGGGGACTTGGGGGTTTTGAAAAACTAAAGTCGGTGACCCTATTGAATATGAGGCAAGCTAGCTTGAAACTATGAATGACCATATCAAGTTATTAAGGTCACATGAGATAAAAACTATCACTTTGAAATAGTATAGGGGGTGGTGCTTTTTATCCGATGGAGTGAATGAAGGAGAACTTGTGTACTCCTCTCTAGTGGATGCTCCTCAGATCGTTGTCTCCACACGTATCACAAGGCTACTAGAGCCAAGGAGGAGGAGGAGAGGAGGTGAAGGAGAATAGGAGGGGTGACCTCTAAAAGTTCTAGCCTATGAATTATTTATAAAAGTGCAAGCAACTTAACCCTTAATGGATCATATTGGATCTCTATCCAATCATCCAATTATATCTTATCAACTTATTTAATTGGATCTCATCCAATTATCCAATTGGATCTTATCCATAAGATCTAAATTGGGGCTCCGCGGATGTTTCACATCCGCACCTTTACTCATCGCAATATCTACTATATGTGTATGACCTTCTAGGCCTGATACTGAGCTAGCAATGAGTTGATCATACTAGAACTCCTTCTGATATAGTGAATTATTATCTCTATAATAATTCACTCGACTCATTGATTATATGTGTACTAGGCGACTATGTCATAGTTCCCAAATGGTATAAGAGGATATAATCCATCGGACTTGTTTGTCCATACTTACCATATATTTATAATCCCTCATCTATTTAATATCTCAGAGACCGTATATTGAGCATGATAACGCCAAGCTCATACGAAATCTTGTTCGAGTCTCACTCTAATCGGATTCTTTTAGAGAACTTATTCTCTCTCAATTCGAATGACCTTGGCCATGAATTTTATTTGAGCGAGAACACACAAGATATTCATCTCGTGATACTGAGAGTGAATGATGTCAAAGAATGAAATACTCATACAAGACAACTTTGGTGTCTCAAGTCTAAGGACCAAACATACAAATAAGACTATGGAATTACGGTCTAATGTCAAGTATCAATAACCATCCAACATTCTATAAGCGGATCAATCATGGAACTCATTCTCTAATGAGTACCTGTATTATACCCCTAGTGTCCTTATGTGAGCAATTATGAGATCAGTCACATTCATCATAAGGATGAGTATACAACGCATCATTCTATCTGGTTGTCTCGATATTCTTCTCGAGTAACATATGAATGAGATGATTTAGGATCTATGTTTAAAAGCGAATCGGTCTCATTATCGTGATCTCATCACGATCCGATTCCCATTGCACAGATCCAAGAATGTCACAATATACATCCAGATAATATGTGATAAAATGCTAGTAATAATAAGCAAAGAGATCATCATAGTATATTACAAGTATTATCACTCATGTGATTGGCTTGTATGACACCTATAAAATCTTTCAAGTCATTGATGCTAGTTCCAAAAAATAAGTAAATATTTTTAAGGTATAAATACTATAAGTCGAGGAAAGAGTTCATTATTTTAAAAATATTACACCAACTCGGTTGGGTCTCTACATCCGAGATGAGAAATTGACCTACAAAAGCAGAAGACTAAGTAAATACAACAAACTTAATGATATAGTGAAAACCAACATAATGCAATAAGACAACGGAGTAAGTATCAAGATGAAGTGGTGAGTCAAAGTCATTATTGAAAGGGACTTGGGTACCTATCAAAACATTTTGAATTTCAAGGTACTTAGTGAATGTGGCTTCCTTAATCGCTACCTCAGGATACCTCATCTTGAAACAATCTAAGGTGATATAGCATTTGTAATGATACAAGGTGACTCCCAACCTCTCGAGACCCTTCCTAAACATGATAGAGGCCTTATAGTCGATGATCGTTTACCTTGGTATCATGGTCCTCTCAGTCTCTAATATCTCCTTTGAGCCCTCAGCTTTTTGCCTATACTCTAAGTTTGCTCATTCAGGGTAGCCAACTGTTCGATCACACTCATGACCCACTCATTAGTCACAACAACTTGCCTAACGGGCTTTGAGTTATATGTCCATAATGAGTCAAACTCTCAGGTGAGTTGTAGCAATTTGTCCTCTATGTAACGGTTGTTGTTTTGGACTATCTTCAATTGTTCGCTATAATCAGCAAGGTACCGTTTGACCTCTTCCAACTACATCACTAGCTCGGCTCCTTAGCATCTATCTTGGTGATAAGTGTTGGGTCTCTTCTCTCGTTCTTCAGCATCTTCACATCCTCTCTCCAAGATTATCAATCAAAATGTTTTAAGAGACATTGGGAGCGAGGCCGGATTTGAGAGCCTCGTTTATCACAGCTTCAGTGTCGGACTTCCACCACTCCCTTGAACTAAAAGGGATTGACCAAATCATCGTTGGCATGATTGATGTACACTACGTTGTTCTTACCCAGAATGACCATCTCCTCCTGGTGAGGTGAGGGGAAGGGATAGGGGACTCCGAGCTTGGGCAGGACGACGATGGCGCCGTGAAGGGTGGCGCGTAGCCACAGGACGTGGGGGTGCCAAAGCAGCGTGCCCCGCTGCCCCGTGAGGGTGAAGTTGTAGACGTAGTTATGGGCTGGTCCGTCGGCCCACCCCGTGCCGGCGGTATGTGTTTGTGCCTGTGTGGGTAGGAGATCATGATCGAAGTGGGAACAAGTAGAATGTGGTGGCTCACCAGTGGCTGGTAACGTTGTAGCGGCGGACGTGGTTGACGACCTTGACGAGCACGGGCGTCGCCCTCCCTCGTGGACAGAGTTGGCCCAGGGAATTGCCGGTTCATGGTGACGATGGCCTTGGTGGAGCAGAGCTGCGTCACATTCCTCATGACCACCTGCACAGGCCCAACCAAGGCAAGTCCTTTGAGCACCCCAAACCTTCTTTTGATCAGTTTCGACTGAGCCTAACAAGATGTGTGCTGCATGTCACCAGTCTCGCATACTTACGTCGAACTGGTAGTGCGGAGTCCATCCTCGGTGAAATCTGCGGGCAGGCACAGGGCAAACATCAAAGTCCAAACCCGGGCCTCCATGTCCCATCTTCTTCTTTCTCGCTCTCTCCCTCTCTCTCAGTGGTAGAACTTTGTCTGCATGTAGTGACAGGCCAACACGTCCTTATAAACGGATGTGAGCTGCAGCTGCCAAGTCATTGTAAACATGGTCGAGAAACGTTGGACAGCAGCAAGACTTTGGTAGAAGAACCGCAGCACATAACATAAGCATCACCTGGATCCCACGTAAACTTCACACTAGTTCTGTTGCTACTTGGAATCCTTCGTTCTCGAATGGTCAAGTATATAATGACGAGTCCTCTGATTCCGTTTAGGTAATCCTTTCCTATTCGAGCCCCCTCATCATACCCAAATGCTAAGTTGACTCTGATACCAAATGTCACGATCCGAGCCTGATGGACTAATTAACATATCAACTTCGTTTGGTCTAAACCACTGACCAAAATGCTTAAGCTAAAATTGATAATAGTACATTCATCGTATCCTTATAAATCAATCTTAATCTTATTCACTTTCGATGTGAGACTAATTGTTACAGATTCAATGATTTGTCAACCATACGTACTAATCACCGTACATGCTAATCAGAAGTGTTCCGGGGAAATAAATAGGTGAAGACCAAAACTTTGAGGATACTCCCTAGCCTTATGCTGCCAAGCCAACACCATCCCTTGGCTTTTTACCATAAGATTGCAACAATTATCCTTGCATTAGGATATCTTCTCAAAGCAAAGAACAGCTACAAATTTCACTAATCAGTCAGTCCACCACTCGAACATCCAAAGGATCTCTCTCACCACCTTGTCAATGAACATTGCTCCCCAGTCCATTTGCAGAGGATGAAAATGCCAAGATCATTCAAGCTGGAAAAAACACACTCCAAAAGCTTGAGGAAGCCAATGTCAGCGTCTCCGACACCAGAGAAGCCTTCTTAAATAAATAATAGTACTCTCTTGCTTGGCTTGTAGAAGATATTAGAGCACCTGGAGAGTCTGGTACATGCCTTCACATAATTTGCCAAGATATTCAGGCTGGTCATGGAAAAAAGAAGATTTTAGATAGATTGGGATAGCTAGATATATGCTTGTTCATGAGGAATTTGAAAGACAAAGGCATCTTCAGAAAGAGAAGAACGTAGAGGACTGACAAAAGATAAGATACACTATGAAAAGCAGTGAAGGATCAAATATTTAACAATGTGTATACCCTGTGCTAATGGCTTTGCTTGCCGCCATGATCTGCAATGCTCTTTTTGATAATTACAAGTTGAATTGGTGTAAACTTGCAGCATTTGGCTGATAATGCGCGGGCTTGCTTTCTCGGTTCATATTGGGAGAACAGCCTGCCATTGACGATTAATTTGATATCAGGAAAAGCCAAATATCTAGGAGTAGATAACAGCTCACCAATTTGATATCAGTATTGTGGTGCAGCATGTTGTGTGCCCAGAGTTGAAGATGAAATGATGCATGTAGATAATCCATAGAAAGAATATCTTGTAGTTTGCTACATACAAGCTAAAGTTGCTTTTGAATCCAGTTGTGATTCTGATGATACATTCCCAACTTTGTGCAACTGAACAAGCCCATCCGGCTCAGTCGGTAGAGTGCAAGGCTCTTAACCTTGTGACCATGGGTTTGAGCCCCATGGTGGGTGGTTTAGTCAATGTTTAAAACGGCTTTGTTGTTGGTGTTGAAAGTTGTGTAATTGAGTCACATTGAGTCACACACCCTGATGCTAAAGAAAAATATTGCTGCAACTTGAGCCAAGGAAAAGCAGAGATGGTTGCTAACTTGATGTGTCAGAAACTGGTCTCTGTATTAAGCTGCTAATGACAATGTTAGATTGGAGGTTAATTAATAGTTGGCATACATACAAGGTGAAGCCAAATAGTAGACTGTAAACTTGACCTACAAAAGGGAACATATCTCAGATAGAATAAGTCAAAATAATAACTTGCAGTATCCAAGAAGCTTTGGAAAATTCAGGTACCAAGTCTTTATAACGAACATTAAGAAGGATAGCTACATCATTAATGAAAATATGAGAGGAACGATATAAATGTGAAATGGGTGCAACATTGATGTCCAGAAAAAAGAGCCTTCTATGCATTAAATAATGTATCGAAATTTATTCTGATTGTTAATATGGCCTCTAAGCATTATCATAACTTCCATCCATGACATTGAAGGAAAAGATTTTAGCTGTGGGACTATAGGAATGAATTCTGAGAATTTAAGAACTTTTGGGGTATCCCATGTAAATGTGACCTAACAGCAGAATAACAAAATAAACACAATAAAAAGTTAACGAAGAGATAGAATGCTGACCTTGAGGCAGAACTTCATAGTCATCATGTTTGAGCAGGACCTTCTTTCATCACCGCCCTAAGAAGTATACTCCATGTAATGGTGGATGGGATTATGCCATGGCTCAAGGCATCATGCAACAACTGAACCGCTTCCGACGTCCTGTTATATGAACAAAGGCCTTTGAGAGCTATGTTGTAAGAGATGATGTCTGGCTCCAATCCAACTTCTAGCATCTCAATCCATACAGTCGATGCTTTTTCACAATCACCAGATTCATAAAGTCCATCCATGAGCGTATTATGGGTGACCAAGGTTGGCGTGCAGTTTCTTCGTTTCATCTCAGAATGAACACGTAAGGCTTCTTCCACTTTCCCAGCAGAACAAAGACCATGAATGATAATGTTGTGCATAATGACATCAGCTCCATCTCCCATATTGAAAACTCTGTTCCAAATATCAAGAGCAGCATCAAGCTTCTTATCTCGACAAAGACCATCTATCAACGAGCTGTATGTGATCGTATCAGGTTTGAAGCCTTTCTCCATCATTTCCCTTGTAAACACAGAAGCTTCAAAGAACCTTTCTGCTTTACACAGACCACCGATAAGGGTGTTGTATGTCACAATAGTAGGAGAGCAACCACTGCTTTGCATCTGATTGAAAAACTGGACGGCTTCTGAGATCTTAGATACTCTGCAGAAGCCACTTATAAGGGCATTGTGAGTTTGCGAGTTTGGTCTGCAACCACATTTAGCCATTTGATTGTAAACGCAAATAGCTTCATCGATTCTCTTGTCTTTACAGAGACCATCTAACATAGATGTATATGCAAAGACATCCAAAATCTTATCTTCACCTTCTTCTGCCTTCTTCAGTACTTGCAATGCCTTGTTAATGTACCCATTCTCACATAACCCATGTATCAAAACACCATAAGTGACTGAATCTGGACGCAAAGCCTTATGTTGCTGCTGCTGCAACTGTTCCCAGAGGATGATAGCATCTTCTACCCTACCATTCTCAAAGAGGCCTCTAATCAGAATGTTGTAACTGACAGTGTTACAGTGCCCTGCACTTTGCATTGATTCCCACAGCTTCGAAGACTCCTCCAACCTCCCTGCTCTGCAGAAGCCATTAAGCAGAGAATTGCAGGTGACAGTGTCAAGAACAAGCCCATTCTTCATCATCTCTGTGTAGACTCGTGATGCCCCATCCACATTCCCGGACTCACATAATCCATGAATCAGAATTCCATAGGTGAAGGAATCAGGACGGTGGCTGTTCGCCACCATTCGACCCCACAGCTCCATCACCTCATTGAACTTGCCGAGCTTGCATAGACCATTCAACATCACATTATAGGTCGCCACGGTCGGACTAACTGCCCTGTCGCTCACCATTCGATTCCACATCTCCATAGCCTTGTCGAGTTCATCATTCTTCAAGAACCCATCGATCAGGACATTGTAGCATACAACGTCGGCAGCCACCTTCCTATCGCACATTTCATCGAAGACCTCGAGTGCTTTGTCCAAATCACCTCTTTTGATCAGGGCACACATAAGGGTGCTGTAGGTGACGCGGTTGGGCTCGATACCGCCAGACCGGATCGTTTGGAGCAGCTCCAGCGCCCGGTCGAGCTGTTCGCGAGCACAGAGGCCTCGGATGAGGATGTTGTAGGTCTGGAGGTTGGGGCGGACGCGAGCGCGGGCGGAGAAAAAGGCGAAGAAAGACTCGGCCTCATCCCAGCGGCGCGCGCGGACGAAGGCGTCGAGTAGGGCGTTGTGGGAGCGGACGCCGGGCGTGCAGCGGAAGATGTCGGGGAGGGAGCGGAAGGTGCGGAGGGCCTCGTCGGGCATGAGAGCGCGGGAGAATGCCTTGAGGGCGACGAGGGCCGCCGCCTCGGAGAAGCGGGGGCAACGGGGGTGGTGGCGGAGGAAGCGGAGGAGGCGGGGAAGGTGGGAGGGGGCGGAGGCGGAGACAGCGCGGAGGAGGCGGAAGAGAAGGGAAGGGGAGGGGCATGAGAAGGGATGGTGGGCGGCGAGGGAGTCAAGGTGGGAAAGGGCGGCGACGGGGTCCTTGTGCGCTTTGAGCTCGATGAGTTCGACGAGATGGCGGAGGCGGGAAGCGCAGGCAGGAGGTTCGGCCGCCGCCATCGGGACCGCTCCGCTGCCGGTCTCGTCACCCAAGACTCGAATTGGTGCGTGCAACAATGCGCAAAAGGTTTGAATCAAAGAAATAAAACGGACATGCACGAATCTCAACAGAGGCCTTTAAGATCATGCCCACAGGATCAGGAATCATGTAGGAGGCGTCGAGATTCCCGAGACTACTTGATGGACGGTCAGATATCTGCGGTAGGACTTTATTTGTTTGATACGATTTCGTGCATTCGGTCGTAGCCCCACCGCCCCAAGGTCAATCCAGTAAATTCAACCAACATCCTTATTTTAAGGCCGAAGCCACGGGGACAACATGGTAAAATCGTCTGCAACGACGCCCGATGGGCAAAACAAGGCGAGACACATTGCGGCCTTTTTCACACGGAACCAACGGGTATCGACCGGAATATTGCAACCAAGAATTAGGTGTTATTGTCTTTTCAATCACACTAAAGAAAACCCATGTATTACCGTCCTTTGTATTGTTTGGACTCCACCAACACAGCCTCTAAAAGGTTCCGACGACGACCGCCCGAATTCTTGCCCTCGTAGCATTTCTTTATTAGCGCCTCCAAATTTCTCGTGTGCCCCTCATAATACCAGCTCATAAGGTTCGAAGGGTCTCTTCGCTCCCCCAAATTCCTCGGCCGCTGTGTGTGAGTGAGTCTTTCGTCTCCTTGGCCATATTTGTATTATTGCTGTTAACAATACTCGGTTTCCCCTTCTCTCTTCCCACTTCGACGCCCAAAAATTACATGCTTCTCTACGGTTTGACTGGTATTTTCTTCTCCCTTCTTTTTCGTTTCTTAGGTTACGGAAGACATGTCTCTCTGTAGAGCTTAGCTTGTCTAAATCAAACGATTACATGTAACCCTCATGCTGGATTTCCTTTAATTTCCATGCCCACCCAGGCTTTATTACTCCTCCAAACAAAACCCTAATTGCTCGGGTAGCCTTTCGGACATGAGTTAGTTCCGAGGCCTTATCCCGATTAATGTGGCTGTGGGTGTCCCCAATTCGGTCATACGCTTTCCGATCGGTAAACGCAGATGTCGTGTAACATTGATGTAGAGAGGAAAGAATACATCACTATTTTTTAATTGCTAAAGGAATCATGAACAAAAGGCTGTGTGGAATATGGTTCGATGTCTTCTTCTGTAATGGATTGTGGAGATAGTGGTCTGCCGAGGCGGAAGCATACTCCTTATTTCTTGTCCTCAATTGGCCTGTCAGGTGTCTGCTGAAATGAAAAAATAGGCGCCAACTTCTTCGACTCGGGCGGTCTCTCCATAAATTGATCTCCCCCGACCTCGCGCTCTCTCCCTGTCTCACTCTCTCCATCCATCTCTTCTTCCATCGGTAGCCCCGTGCGAGCGGAGGCGGGCGACGTGTAGTCCCGATGACCAGCTTATCGTTTTGCGACGACGGCGTCACCCTCGACCCTCTCCTAATCCCGACGGAGGAGGACAAAGAAGAGAAAAAAGAAGGGCTTGGCGGCATCTTCTTCCGTCGCATCCCCGTCGCCTCGACCGCCTTCTCGACTACCCCGGAGTTCCACCAGTTCCTCCCCATTCCGTCTCCCGAATCGGAATCGCTCCCCCGCTCGCATGTTCCCGACGCGTCGGATCCGATTTCGTTCACCGCGGACGAGGGCGGCCTGTACGATGCCGACGTCGCTGTCAGGCAGTCGGCCGAGAGGATGGCCGGTCGCGAAGGGGACCCGAGCCCTTCCGGGTCAAGAAAGACTACTAGATCGGAACTCGTCGGCATGCTGGCGCTGCTGAGAGGCATGGCTATGGATCCTCGTAACCGGTCGATGGCGGCGGCGGAGGAAGAGTGGTTGGAGACGCAGGCATTGAGAGCTCGGGAGACTTTGTTTCAGACTTTGGATGATGCGACTAGGAGGAGCGAGTTTCCTCCTCCTCCCGAGGTAACTTTTTGCTGATGTTGCTCCTTTTCTGATTCCCGTTGTTTTAGTATGAACTGGATGTAGACTATTTCTCTTATTGTTCCTTGTAGAAAGCATGCATTATATTACTACATTTGCTGGGTAACCAATTTCGGAATCTGCTTTTTTTATCTTCCATTATGATCCTCTGATACTTATGGTGTCATGTAATACAACGGACATAAACACCACAGAGGATCTACGAGTGATGACTTTGTTCCGAAGATCTCAATTGCAGTCGTTTCATTCACGAAACTGAGTAATGACCAGAAAAGTCCATGTTAGGACCAATTAGCAGATGACCTGTGTAGCCTTTTTATTTGGTTGAAACAGATCTTATTGACACGATTGAGTTAATTGCTAATCACTTCAAATGATATTCTCTTGGGAATTAAATAACCAACTGTGGTTAA
This sequence comes from Musa acuminata AAA Group, assembly GCF_036884655.1. Classification (NCBI taxonomy): domain Eukaryota; kingdom Viridiplantae; phylum Streptophyta; class Magnoliopsida; order Zingiberales; family Musaceae; genus Musa; species Musa acuminata. The sequence continues at coordinate 44,616,734 of NC_088332.1, forward strand.
GTTACTGTGTATTTTTAGTAGTCCTATCGTTCTATTCCGTAGACCATAGCTAAAAGACAAGCACTTCAGATGGTAGTCTTTCTTGGAAAACTGAGTGACTTGTCAAGCATGAAAATTGTTTTTCTAGGTTTTATCTCATTAACCACTTTATTAGATGGTATAAGTGAAGTCAGTGTAAGACATGGATTACATGGAATTGCAGCAACAACGACTAAGAAAGTATGTTTTTGACTGGATTTATGGTTATGGGATATGTCATTACCTACAAGTCCTGTAAAACATGGATTTGTGTATGACAAGTTTTCCCTTTTGAACTTTTGACACTTTAGCATTAAATTCTTATACTTGGGTTATTCTTTGTCATTGTCATCAGCATCTTTGTTTATCTTTTAAATAGGTCAAGGTGCTTAGATGTTATACTTCTGGTATGACCATGGTCCTAGTTCGACGTCAGTATGTTTGTTACTCCATATCTGTTAATTCTTTATGCAACACCGTATCCATTAGTTGCTTATGCTAATTCGAGGACGAGTGCATCATGTCTGTGCTTTTGTACTTTGTTTATTGTCAAGCAGGTCTTAATTTTGTTTGTAACTGCCAGTCAGTATGATGGTTTTGTTGGGTTCATTATCTTGTTTTCTCACTTGTTTAAACTAAGATGCCCTTCTTGTGTTTCTTACGAAGTTAATGCTTTGAGCATGATCTTTTTCGAAACATCTTTCTTTATAAGAATAAAGGTTTACTTTTTTAGTTTTTGGGAAACTAAAAGAAGAGGTCTCCCCCCACTCAAATTGATAACTAAAACCATGATTTGATATGGTTATTTACTAAAAATAATTAATCTTAAGATGGAATCCCTACATTTATGGACTTTGGAACACTGGAAGAACGTCACCATTTCCTAATAATGCTTCTTTAAGTACTAAAGGCCTATTTGGATCAGATTATTTTACAGGAATTAGTCTCCATGTATAGTACAGGGAGCAATAAGCTCTGAAAGATTTACTTTACTGGAAGTTTTGTCTAATGTTTATAAAAGATTATCTTTGATGGAGAAATGGTATTGCACAAATACAAGATGTATCTTCTATTTTTTTAAAAAAAAAATTAAAATAAATTTTCATTACAACAAATGGCATACATGATGCTCACACGTGGACTCGAACTTGAGATCTATCACTTGTGCAACAATGCACTAACCAATCCGGATATATCTTCTATTGTTATTTAAATAAATCATAAAATTCTCTTTTATCCTTCTTGTTTGTTTACTTTTTATGATTATCTATCTTCGACATGAAAAAGGAGATGAACCATGTACACAGATATTCAATATATATGGAATGTGTAAAGTTGTTAAACTAAGACCACTTACAATTGTTGTATGGTCTAGTTTCTCAGCTGGTAAGTTGACTTCCCAAAGTTCATTTAGAACAATATCCGAAGTAATCTGGACATTGACAACCATGTTTTACAACCTGACTCGTGCATATGTCTACATTGTATTCGAAAAGGAAAAGAAATATATGGATAACATATCCTCATATTTTATGTGATATATATATGTATATAATGTTTCCAGTTGTATGCCTGTAAGGAGCATGTACATCCATGCCTGACCTAGACCGAAGACTGTGGTTGGATGTGTGTCTAAGTTAGGTTCATTTGTGGGTTCCGAATACTGGTCAAAGAAAATGCACAGACCTGCACATGACCAAATTATATTTTACTTATTTTTTTTAATGTAATATACAATATAAATTATATATTTATCTATGCGTTCATTGACTTTTATTAATCTTGGCAGAAATTGATTGGTTTTATGCGTCTATTGACGTTCTCTTTAAAATTTCGTGGTGTACCCAAATTATTAGGTTTTTTATTGTTTTTATGATAATTTTCTTTTATTTCTTGCTTTTTGGGGAAAAATTTCATTGTTTAATTTTTTTTATTCTTTTGATTGTATATGCTACTACATCCTTTTACCTTATGAATTAGTTGATTCTTGAAACGCAAGCTCTAAACTGACTTGAAATTGACCTGGATTCATTCACCCACTCCAATGGGGAGGTTGACATCCAAATTTTACCTTTGCTTGGTCTGGGTGTGGGTCCAGAATAGGTGGTGACCGAACTTGACCTTGTCCAAGATTCACATGTAGTGAATAGTATAAGATCGATTTGCTTTGCACAAGAGTCAGATTTCTGCAAGCCTAAGTTCTAGACTTGGGCATGAGAGAGACGTAATTTCAAGGCCCTTTGTTTAGCTGAAGTGCCTTGCAGTTCTCATTATTAAAGATTTCTCTGTCTACTGGAATTTTATGATCCTGGTGAGCAATCAGGTATCTTTCGTGGCATGTTTCCATTTGCTTCTGTTTATTGTCTTCTGTAATATATGAATCCTTGGCTTGCTCTCTGCTTTCCTACTTTAGATATTTTGAATTGTAATTCAATTTAGTCCTCTTGAAGTCACATATTTGTGAGAAACTAAAATATGTCTTAATTGTCAATTCCTAGCTATGAATTTTACTGCAAAATCCTCTGGTCATATAAAACACTAAAATATCATTTGCTTGTTCTTTGTTTTATCACAGTAGTAAATTGTCTGTTGTTTTTGGAAAAAATTTCTTTGGTTATAGTTCATGAATTCTTGAGTTCTCAATGTTATTAGTGTTTTTCTTGGTTGGTGCCATCATCAACTGAATTGTTTCAAATTTCAGAGAAAGCTAAGAACTGGCAGAGTTTCCACTGAAGGATCACAGAAGAAGAACAGTGGGAAGCTTGGTTCTGTTGAGGTGCCAACTCAGCCAAAACGGAGGTCTGAAAGGATCGCTCAGAATGCAAACCAAAGTATACGCCATCTTTGCACCCGCAGGCAACGCATTGGATTCGGGTCAAACTTCCAAGCAGATGTGCCTGATTGGACATCCCCACCCAGTGAAACAGATGTTTCTAATTATAACGAGGATTTGAATACCTTGAAGTGGTTGGGTACTCGAATTTGGCCAGCAGAAGGGGATGACAGGAAAAATTGTGATTTAGTTATTGGGAAAGGAAAGCTAAATTATTGTGCCTGTTCCTTTCCAGGATCTGTGGTCTGCATAAGGTCTCATGTGAGTGAAGCCCGACTTAAACTTAAGGATAATCTGGGTCAAGCTTTCTTTGCTTGGGGCTTTGATGGTATGGGTGAAGAAGTTTCACAGTTATGGACAAATGAGGAACAGATGAGCTTTGATGCACTTAAGAGACTAAAAAATGAATCAGGATATAACTGTTTCTGGGAAGTTGCCTCGAAGTACTTCATCTCCAGAAGTAGACGAGATCTTATAAATTATTACTTCAATGTCTATCTTCTGCGACGAACAAGCAATCAAAGTAGATTGACACCTGAGCATATCAACACAGATGAAGAGGATAATGAACACAGTGAAGATGCCAGAAGGATGAAAAGAATAGTGATAAAGAAAAAGGCAAAACTGATGAGGAATCATGATCAAGATTCTTCAGGTGTTAATAGCGTAAAGTCCTTTACCTTAGCAGCCTAATATTTGTTCCTGCATTCAATTTGAAGGCTTATACATGTGTAGAGAGAGAGAGATAGAGAGAGAGAGAGAGAGAGAGAGAGAGAGAGAGAGAGAGAGAGAGAGAGAGAGAGAGAGTAGCTCTTCTTGGGCTACTTGATGCTTAGCCAGTTTTTAAGATATTTTAAAACTCATACTGGATATTTAAAATTTGATTTCTACCCATTGAAGTTGATCTACCTCCTCAAGTGTTTCTCCATATAAGGTACTATCATATTTGAAATTCACTATCCCATTCATCTGCTTGTTCAAAAATCAACAGTCTAAATCATGTTATTTCATTTAGTTTTTGTCCCATCTGATGGAAAATAAATGTACATGAACTATCATAATATTTCACATGGGAGAATCAAATTAGCAGTTGAAACCTTGAATTTTCAGTTTGATGATTAATTTTTGACATGATGAAATCTCATAATTCTACAATGTCCATGCACACTCTGATTGTGTCGGAAATGAATAAAAAATTGAGCTTGTAAGGTGTGATGACAACCCAACTGTGGAGTGTGATGTCCTCCTATGGTTCTATTTTTTACCATAGGTCTCAGAAGGTGAAGAAATCTTAATATAGCATTATCTGTTACAATATTATTTTTCCTAGCATGGTAAAGGAGAGGAGCCCCAAGGCCATGAGTAAGTTTTGCAGGCTTTTCTAGAAAAACCCAAGTGCTTTGTCCCAGATGAGATGCTAAGATGATTGTCAATAACCTTCAAGTTTAAAGATTTTGGATGTTAAGTTGGCATCCATTTAGTAGTCTTTTGGAATTTTCTGGTATGCAGGTCAATTGAACATAAGTGACAGCAAGATAAGTATCTAACTCCACTTTCGGAGGTTTTTGAATTTTATTTGGTCATTCTGTTAGCTGAGTTAATATATACTAAGTATGTTTAGCCAAATTGCTCATGATGTTAGACTTTTCAGTCTTTTGTAGCATTAGCTATTATGCGGCATGCAAGCCTCCTTATATTTGATACTGTGGTACTAATGATTCAGTATATCATTTTGGTTTTCAACCGAGAAGGTTATATCTCTATGCGTAGAATTGATTCAGTACTTATTTTTCCTTTTTAAGGGAAACCCTTGTGTAAAGTTCTGAGCCTCTTTCATGTTGTGCTTTCCTTGTTGCAAGAATTCTTTCCGGAAAGAAACTTCTCTGGTGGACTTTTATCTCTTACACATGCAAGTAACACTAGTGACATGTTAAGACTAATGCTGTGAATTTTCTAGTGACTGATAGATCGACTCAAATTGCTCGCTCTGTTAGCGAAGAGTAAGCTGAGATGATGATTCTGATGGCTGGCTGTTTTGGCCAAGAAAAATGCTAAATGAGAGAAAAAAGGGTTGGAAATTTTGTAGTCGACTTTGCAGCCTTATTTGAATTGAATTGGATTCTAATGAGTTCTAATCAGGCTTGAAACAAATTTGAGTAACAGTAAGTATATGCGTCGGATTTGGATTCTGAGTTTGAAGTTCTTGAATGGTTAGTCAAATTTAGATTCAAATAGGATGGAATTTATAGATATTTATCCATTGTTATTCGAATGGTAAATGATAACAATAGTGGTCGAATCATTTGCTGTATCTTAGTTGACCTATTTGAATCATGAATGCATTTTAATCAGGTTTGGTATGAGATTAATAGGAAAATAAGTATTGGAGTTCATGATTGGTCCAATTACACAACCCTTTGATTTGGTTCGAGAGATAAAAATAGATGGAGCGAAATTGAGAGAGTGAGAAATGAGCTCATAATATTTTAGAGATAATATCAAAATTTGAATATAAAAGATACTGTATTCAAAAAATAAAGAAAGGAATGTTCTTTGATAAGCCAAAAAACAATTTTCCAAGTAAATTTGCGAAACAAGAAATATTTTCCGTTTTATGTTATTGAATCAGCACAAAGCATCACAAAATGTTTCTAGTAAATTCGAAAACCCCGCGCAATTCACCCCCACCTACCCCTATATAAAGGTCGATGAGCCTGACCACCCTTCTGTTATCTCTCTCTTTTGGGAAGGTCTCGAGGGCGGCCTCGCGGAGCAGGGCCTCGCTTCGCAAGCTTTTCTCTCATCCCGCCGGGGTTTCGTCCAAGAAAGACGCTTCCGGCGAGTTCTTGGAGGAACACGAGCCGCGGAGGCCGAGCTTCTTCGAGTTCCTCGCGTTCTTTGCTTCGCAAACTCCCGTGGCGGTTCCGGCGAGTTCTTGGAAGCACAAGCCGCGGATCCGACTCTCGTCTCCTCCCGCTACGGTTTCATCCAAGAACGGCTCTCCGGCGAGTTCTTGAACCGGGAACCGCAGAGCCCGAGCTTCTTCTAATTCTTCGCGTCCGAGAGGGCTCGATCTCCTCCAGCTAGGGCCCAAGGACGGGCTTCAGGGGTTATCCTTGAAGAGAACGAGCCATGGAGCCCGAGCTTCTTCGAATTCGTCACGTCTTCTCGAATTCCTTGGCTTCGGACGCCCTTCTCTCATTCCGAACATGGTTTCGTCCAACAACGGGCGATTCGGGCGAGTTCTTGGAAGAGAGCGAGCCACCGGCCTCGAGCTTCTTGGAGATCCTCTCGTCTGAGAGGGCGAAGGTCTCCACGCTGGGGTCAGCCTTGGCCCTCTGACATTCCGATCGAATGCCTTCCGCGGCCCATGGGTGGATCGAGTCCTTCGCCAGCATGGTCTAGGTAACTTCTTTCCTCCTCTGTTTCAAGATAAATGGAATTAGGGTTTAGGAATCCTCTGGAAGTTGAGGGGGTCAACATGAGGCGAACTATAGTACCAAGAAACAGTGTTACGCTCGACATGCCTGATTTGTTTCATAAATATAATCTTAATCATTCACCAATGCTATATATCATTTATATGAAATTTCATGAATCTCATGTCCTTGTTAACTTGTTTGTGATATTGAACAATTTTATCGGATAATGAGCATCTGCACAACAAAGAAAAATTGATATGATTTACTATTCTTCTATTCTACTCTTTTTGGTTCAGTGACCAAAGTCTTGCAGCCTGTAATGTATGACTTATTTTGTGTGATTCTGAACTAATTTTCTGGGGATAATAGTATATGTAATATCTATGGCTGTAATACTTCTAATTAATGAAGCCCCTGATTATTATTATTATTCCAAAAATGAAGTTGATATGCCAATGCTCGTCTTTAAAGTTATTATTCTTCCTCTGTTCTTCGAGTGTTTATGCTGAACCTGAAAACTTGTGGACTTTATTCTATATATTAAGGCTTTCCTGCGCTCCCAAAATATTATATGGCTATTGGCTAATCTTTTTTTCCTTGATATCATCTCGTTTTCTAAATCTGTATCAGTTTCTTAGTATCTTCGTATATACTTCTTGTGGCCTCATATCATCATCAACAGTTGCAGTGGAGTTCCATTTAATGATGGCAAGCTAGCTTGACGTATCCATACAATGTCTCAGCCAAGAAGAAGGGTTATTGAGGTACGATCCATAAGTTACAGGCTTATTTTACTTTGGTTTTTTTGTTCCATAAACTTTATGCTAACTGTTCAGTTCCCAAATTGTACTTATCTTCAAGTATTTGCACTTTATATGGCTGCAAGAAAGCAAAGTTCTCGTTGTCTAAACAGTCGGAAGCACTGGAAACATGGATGCTCGGTCATTTGCAGAAGCAGCTCAGGTCGACGGTAGCAAGTAAGTATGACGTTTTCTTTTGTGCGGTTGAAAGCTTCATGATCCATACAATTACGAGTTTCTTTTTGGCACAATGTGCCGAAAGATACTCTCACCCATGCTCGTCCGAGTCGACGTTGACTCGGTTAACCTCTTCACGTCGGTTGTTTCCTCGAGGTGGTCTCACTCAAGGTAGTTGTGTCTTCAAGTTAGCATCATTAAATCGGTCGCCTTTAAGACATTTTCAAAACAATCATGTTTTCAAATTGATCGTACCTTGAAGAACAATGTCTTTAAGAAGGCCGCATCATCAAATTATATCTTTAAGAAGGTCGCATCGTTGGTTACATTGTCAAATCTTCTTTGTTGTTAAATTGATTGCGTCCTTAAGACGGTCGAATTGTTAATGCGATTGTACCCCTCAAAACTATCATTTTCTCAAATCATGCGTGCCTTTAAAATATGACTACACCATCAAATCGATCACACGTCTGGGACGTCTTCAGTTGGCCTTGTGTTTATATCATCCTTACATCGTTCTTAAGTCGATCACAGCTTTGTGTCGACTGCACCGTTCCTTCGAGTCAGCCGAAGCTCGACTTGATTGAGTGGGATGCTACCTGACCTTTTCATGTTGGGAGTAAGTCGGTTGTTGCAAGAAGATGACTGTAATTGGATGCCATTGAAACACAACCTGGTGGTAAAATCTTTTCCTTAGGGAGTTTTCCATCTCTATTACCAGACCGTACATGCTTTGACGTCAATATTAATAATTAAACTATAATAAGCGTTGGTCAGTCATGATCACACAAATTTGACTAGAGCCCGATCCACTTTGGTCGGGTCAACCTACGCCTAATCAAACCCGACCTATCTTGTTCGGGTCAGCCCATGACTGATTAAAAGCAGCCTACCATGATCAGGTCAGCCCAAACCCGACTCAAGCTTAACCGGACACGCACGATGTATCTATTCGCTTCCTCGGATACAATACATCCACTCAAGACATCAGCATATATATACACACACGATCGATATGACAACTCTTATTGCAACGAACGGTTCATATCTAAAGCCGTTCAAGTCACGGTCCCCGTGTCAACTACCACCAGAAATAGCAGTAGGTCCAATTTTTCACGTTTTGAGCATCCAAAATATCCTATTGTTCTTTTTTACCCTTTATCGGGAGGAAAAGAAAAATAAATATCTGATTCACTCGTGCAGTGCTTGATTCATAATCGCACTCGTTCCGTATCTTCTTTTTCTGATTAGAGAAACTTCGATATTTTCATCAGCCATCTCTCTTTCCCGTCACCCCTCATTACTTCTCGATATATTTTTTTTCTTTTATCGAAGGCTTCTGCCCCTTCACAATACGCCAAAATCCGCCACTTTTGTCCGCTTCTCTCTGAAACCGTTCGTTCCCGGGACCCCACGTCTTTCGCCTTTTCATTGAGTCACGGACGCTGCACAAAAAATATCTCGCTTCCATCTCTTTTTCTCCTCCTCGGGTGACCATTCTTTTTCCCCCTTCAATGCATTCTCATCTTGGATCCCCGGCTTCCCGCACGTGACTCACCGCCTAGGATTAGTAGGCTCTTTTGATTGAAGGCCGCGCCTTCGCGAAGAGAGGCGAACCCCATTCTCGAGTTTTTGTGGCCTCACTCGGCTGTCGGACACAGTGGTTACTTCTCTTCCAACTCAATTCTGTTTTCCTCTTCTTTTTTTCTCTCAGTTCGCGTGGTATGATTTTGATTGTTTATAATCCATTCCAACTTCATTGTGTTTTCTGATGATTCGAGTTCTTTATATCGTAGCCGGCCATTTCCTTCTTTCCTTTTTCGGGTCTTAATCCGTATTCGAAGCTTTTGTCGAAAAGCAAAATACAAGAAATACTTTAGAACATCTAAAATTATAATTGAGATACATATTGCTGAGCTCACATGTCGTGGTTATGGATTCTTTAGGGAGCTTTCCCATGGCAACTACCAAAGAAACCAATGCCACAAAGGTTCCCGCTATCGCCCATCCTTTGGCAGAAGAATCGTCGGAGATCGCGTCCAATATCGCCTACCATGCTCGCTATAGCCCTCACTTTTCCCCTCTCAAGTTTGATCCAGAGCAAGCTTATTATGCCACCGCAGAAAGCGTTCTTGATCTCCTGATTCAGGTGAGCCCTTAGGGGACTGGTACTCATCATCCTTGAGTTTGCTGATCATCTGGCGGTACGGTTTGCAGAGGTGGAACGAGACTTACCTCCATTTTCACAGAATTGACCCCAAGCAGACATATTACTTGTCGATGGAGTACCTACAGGGTCGTGCTCTGACTAACGCCATCGGAAATCTTGGAGCGTCGGGTGCATATGCTGACGCTTTAAATAAATTGGGTCACGAACTTGAAGAAATTGTTGAGCAGGTACTATCTCCTCGGTCAGTCCTCACATTCTTGTCAATCCTTAGGCCGTCTTAATATTGGAGAGGTGTTACACATAAATAAGATGAAAGAGAGAGAGAGAGAGAGAGAGAGAGAGAGAGAGAGAGAGGAGAATGGAATCACGAAGAGGAGGGATGCTATGGGATGGGGATGGGGTTTATATTCTTAATCACAACCTGAGATTTTAACTTATCTACTTGGTATAGTGACATAAATAGGCTCCCACTCCTGTTATTCTCAATTCTCAAAAATCTTAATCGTTTAGGACTTTGCAACTATCAATCATGGACAAAGTTCAGATAATTGTTAGTGGCATCATCTAAACCCAATTCTTTTAGAAATTAACAAGTAAATGCTATTTTACAGAAACATCATCTGCACATCTAAAATCTAATTGAAGTTCTATTTACGCAATATGCAACTGGAAATTCTGTTGATGGAAACTATGAAATTTACTCATCTACAGCAGGAATGAAGAAAGATGAGTAATAAAACCCTCTTTGAGACCCAAGGTGAAGGGAAAGAGAGGAATGCATTTTCTCTGACAGCAGCTACTATAGAATTTCCTGGAAAGACTATAGTTATGTAACATTGTGGTCATGATACTGGATTTCTCAATTTCAAAGCAGATAATCTAAATGGCAATCTATAGTAGAGGCCCATCTGGATATAAGGCATTGCTTTACCTTGCAAATATTTTTGAAGAAAGAAGACATCGAGTATATGCATCAGGAAAGTTTCTGTCAACAGCTGACCATTTCTATTCAATCTACAATATGCTTAAACCTAGAAGTAAAGGACAACATTAAGCTCCTTTAACTTTCAATTATTATCTTCTCTTGAATTGATGCTCAAAGTGAGCTTTATTATTTTACATATAAAGCATGTTGAAAGCAACTTCCCTTCATGACACTGCAACTTTCTTTTATTGTTTTCCTATCATCTTATTGCTACTTCTTTAATGTAACCGCTTTAGTATATTCATTTTTTCCAATAATCAATCCCTGACATTTTGAACATGCTGCCAAGAATATACCATGGATATGCGTTTCCATGCAGTAATTGTTTTCAATTTTTTGAGTAATTCATGGAAAATGTTGCTGTTGTATGCTTCCAGTGGCAAAGAATTTACTTGTTTATGTTTGAAGACCATACCTTTGTTAGTTTCCTCGTTATCGTTTCCTTCTGTCATGCAGAACTTTATATATTGACAATTATCATCATGGATGAAAATTTCACAGACTGTATCGAGGCACTGGTATGTCGTCATTATTTTATCTTGGAAATTACATACGACATGCCTTTGCAGGAGAAAGATGCAGCATTGGGAAATGGAGGTTTGGGAAGACTTGCATCTTGCTTTCTAGATTCAATGGCAACATTAAACTTACCTGCTTGGGGTTATGGTCTACGATATAGATATGGGTTATTTAAGCAACGGATCTCTAAGGAGGGCCAAGAAGAGGTAGCTGAAGATTGGCTTGAGGTACTTTTTGCTCTTATAGCTCTTTGTATTTTTTACTATCATAAAAGACTTGTGAAAAAACTGGTGTCTGTTGATGTTCACTTTGACAGAAGTTCAGTCCATGGGAGGTTGTCAGGCATGATGTTGTGTATCCTATCAGATTTTTTGGCCATGTCGAGATCTCCCCCACAGGATCGTAAGTGCATTTACTTTGGCACTTTGTTTCTCTGAAGCAGTTAAAAGTGATGCTACAATTTCTACTTACTTTGAGAATTCTGGCCCTTTGATGTCATTATTTCATTTGCTTCTTATTCAAAAATACATCAAGGTTATGATGAATGTTGAGTGGCCTTGTATGGTCAATATGGAGTGCATGAAAGAAGCACAAATTGAATTTTGAATTGAGTTTGCAGATTGTTGAGATGAAGCATGGAATTTCTTTTGTTGAATTTTGTAGAGAACTCTTTCTATCTACCAATCTATGCCCTTCTTTTTTGGTGTCCAACAAAGACACACTGGTATCTGTCACTGATGTGCTTATATTTTTCTTGTCATTTTTAAGTCGCAAATGGGTTGGAGGAGAGATAATACAGGCATTGGCATATGATGTACCAATACCTGGATACAAGACAAAAAATACCATTAGTCTTCGCCTTTGGGAAGCAAAGGCTAGTGCTGAAGACTTCAATTTGTTTCAGTTTAACGAGGGACAATATGAATCAGCTTCTCAGCTTCACTCAAGAGCACAGCAGGTATAACTTTTATTATCTATACAAAAGTCACCAATATAGACTGGATAGTGTGGCCTCATCATCTTAAGCTAAACTAAGTTTTACATGTCATCAGAAAAACTCAAAGACCTATGAGCTTGTGGTTCTTTACATGTTTCTTTTCAAATGATATATGTTGGTGATTCTTTGTGGTTCTTTTGCATACATTTATGATAGTAAGTTCTCTGGGGCTTTAAGATTAAGTAGTTTAAATGGATTTGGTCTCTACAACATCTAATCATTTGAAATTATGAAAAATTCAGTTGGTGTTAGTTGCATCAATTTATAGTAGGCACTTGAGAAGGCCTTGACCAGTTTAATTTTGGTTGCAGATATGTGCAGTTTTGTACCCCGGTGATGCTACAGAAAATGGGAAAATGCTGCGACTGAAGCAACAATTTTTCCTCTGCAGTGCATCATTGCAGGTTTGTTAAATATAACTGCTTGATCTGTAGTATTCTTTGATTAGGTGCCATCTAATGAAAATCATTGAGACTTTGGTTTTATTGCATTATCATACATGGCTCACTGACATTGATTGTCATATATTCTGCCAGTGACACGCAGGGAAAGACTAGTTTCTTGTCTCCACCATTTTAATGGGTGGTAGATAGTGAATCTTGTGTGTCATTTTGGTCATAAATGAATAAGTGGGCCACACAGACTTTGAGTTTTAGTGATGACCAGGGGTGCACACCCACCTCTGCAACCGTGTAGGTTGATTCTTGGAGAACTTATCTTGGTTCTAGCACATTGAAAATAGGAAAATACTATACTTGCAGAAGAAGATTGTTCATGCTGTTCCTTTAGTTTGCATTTTGCTTATAGGCTAATTGCCTTGAAGTTACTGTGTAACACCCCCGATTAGTCCCACAACGGGAGTGGGCAAGATTAAGATTGACTTATAAGGGTCTGATGAGTGTACTACTATCAACTTCAGTTTAAGCATTTTGATCAGTAGTTTAGACCAAACGAAGTTGATAGGCCAATTAGCTCATCAGGCTCGGGTCATGACATACTGTGGTTGTATGAGGTTACCAAAACCACTTCGCAATTCTGTCTGCTTCCTTGATACTACTTTGGTGAACTATGCAGGACATCATAATGAGATTTAAGGAGAGGAGGTCAGGAAACATGACATGGAAGTGGTCTGAATTCCCCAGCAAGGTTGCTGTTCAACTGAATGATACTCACCCAACACTTGCCATACCAGAACTGATGAGATTGCTCATGGATGATGAGGGACTTGGCTGGGATGAGGCGTGGGATGTGACAACAAGGTGTGTTTAGTAATTTCATTTATGTTACGACAAGGTGTTGTAAAGCTTTTGCCATGATGCTTTTATCAATGCTCTTGACCTAGATTTTCTTCAAAATTTTGCTTCAGAACTGTCGCTTATACCAACCACACTGTTCTTCCCGAGGCACTGGAGAAATGGCCCCAAGCTATAATGTATAAGCTTCTTCCACGACATATGGAAATCATTGAAGAGATCGATAAGCGGGTATTCTGATTCTGTTTGCTTCTATCTCCATTTCACTGTAACCTTAAGTTAATGTGTTGTAGTATTCTGGTTTTGCAGTTTATGGCAATGATTCGCTCCTCTTTAAATGCCATGGAGAGCAAACTCCCTGCTATGCAAATCTTAGATAGCTCCAATCCTCTTAAACCTGTGGTGCGGATGGCAAATTTGTGTGTAGTGTCTTCTCATACGGTATGAAGTTCCTTTTGAAATGAGTCATTTAAATTCTCAACTGCTGCTGTTTGATAGCTGGGATTCATGATCTAATAGTGACAGGCTTTGTGCTGATCAAGAAGGCAAAAACTTTTAGCTATTTAACATTATTTTACCCTTTATCAACTCAATTAGCTCATGAGGTCTACAATATTTTACCTTCATGTTCCTGGTGAATATCAGTTTCTTTGATACAAGTTGGGACATTATGGCTTGTTATTGCATGTCAGTTTATTTGGTTACCATGATATTTGTGAGTAAGTTTGATAAAAATATATGCAGGTGAATGGAGTAGCCCAGTTACACAGTGACATTCTGAAGTCAGAGTTATTTGCAGATTTCTTTTCCATATGGCCTACGAAGTTTCAGAATAAAACTAATGGAATTACACCTCGTCGATGGATCCGGTTTTGTAGCCCCGAGTTAAGTGACATTATCACCAAATGGCTTAAAACAGATGAATGGATTACAAATTTTGACCTCCTTTCTGGTCTCCGTCAAGTACGTATGTTGCAATGTTTGTTTTCATGATATGCTCTGTGCATCCGAATTCTGACCAAACACATAATCTGCTGATATTTTTAACAGTTTGCTGGCAATGAGGAATTGCATGCTGAGTGGGCTTCAGCCAAGATGGCGAACAAACAACGCCTGGCACAGTATGTATTGCATGTTACTGGTGTCACCATTGATCCCAATAGCCTCTTTGACATACAGGTTAAGCGGATCCATGAATACAAAAGACAGCTTCTGAACATTCTGGGAACAGTCTACAGATACAAGAAACTAAAGGTACAAATGTTGATCTGAACCTCAAATTCACTACGGGAGGCATGCATTAGAAGGCCTCAAAAAAGTGCTGAATCTACTTATGTTTTAAACACTATCAATAGGTGACATGCAAAACTGATGCAATTGTACTTTGTCTCTGTACATAACTCCACTATCATCAACCAGGTAGTGTCCAGATGATTAAATTATGAATTGTGACTGGGCTTGTTGAAACCAAATAATTAGCTATTCAGGTAAACTCTTAGCAACATGTTAGAAAGTACTAATTGCTTCAGCATGACGTTGAAGTAAGTTGGTCCAGCTGCATTTCATTCTCCAGATGGACACCTTTTCAATGATAAATCTGGAGTGAGTTGCAGACTTTTCTTTAGATTGTCTCATATGACTTTTGGCACTTTGTATCCTAGGAAATGACTGTTGAAGAGAGAAATAAAATGACATCAAGGACAGTCATGATCGGTGGAAAAGCATTTTCAACATATACTAACGCGAAAAGAATCGTCAAGCTGGTTAATGATGTTGGTGCAGTGGTCAACAATGATCCTGAAGTGAACAACTATCTGAAGGTACGGTGGTTTGATATTTGTACAACTTATTTTGATTTTCTCTTCTTGGGGTCAAGAATGGTCAAACTCCATACAGTTTTGCTTTGTGCCATTGGGGTCTAATTGGTAAAAAGAACATCACTAACAATGGAGTTTCATTTTTAGTGATTGTTTAGACGACTCCAAGTTCCACACAGAGAGCAGTGATGGTTCTGGGAGAGGATCTTATTTACAGTTCCCTTGTCATTCTCCAGGTCGTTTTCATTCCAAACTACAATGTTTCTGTGGCTGAGATTCTCATTCCTGGCAGTGAGCTATCTCAGCACATCAGCACAGCAGGCATGGAAGCAAGTGGGACTAGCAACATGAAGTTCTCGCTAAATGGTTGCATCATAATTGGGACTTTAGATGGTGCCAATGTCGAAATTAGAGAAGAGATAGGAGAAGACAATTTCTTTCTCTTTGGTGCCAAAGCTGATGAAGTCCCAAGGCTGCGTAAAGAGAGAGAAAAAGGACTGGTAATTGTCCATGATCTTCATAGAATCAGTTTATCAGATACTTTCTGCTTTTACAAATGATGTGTTTATTGTTGCAAATATCCATTCTTATTTATATGGCCATGCATTTGTGGGCTCAATTATTCTGCAAAAGTCTTGATAAGCTGAATGAGATTTACTGATGATAATTCCATGCATTCTTGCACCATGTGAGCTACCATACCAAATCAACTGATTGAATAATTGCTTTCGGTTGCTAATCAGAGTCCATCTCAACTTTTTACAGTTCAATCCAGA